>NC_080100.1:10437651-10740681 GCF_950005125.1 Chionomys nivalis | reverse complement strand
ACTTTCGATCAAATGCTAAGATCCTCAGTACCCAACTGTACGTCAGCCCAAAGTGATGATCATTTTCATGTAAATCATTGGTTACTGACTCAATTTTATCCAGAATGAGCTTCTTGGGAAACATAACATAACGCATTTTAGAAATATCTCAACTAAAGTGTTAAACTAAAATTATCTAAAAAAATTTTATAAGCCTTACAGCATTCTAAAAAATTCACAATTGGTATGCTTCGTTCATTGATCAGCTTGCTAATTGCTCTAATTGCTTTCCAAGAATCATTTCAATTAATTTTCCAAACAACTATTAAGAGGGTGGTATTCCTTTAGTCTTTATTTTAGAGATTTATGTTTACATATGAGGAGAGTGATGGAGTTTAAATCTTTCATTCTGGTTAACAGCACTAGTAAATCCTGAGTATCGGGTGGAAAATGAACCCAAAACCAGAAACTTGTTCAGACTAAATTAAATACTCAGACTGGAATGGGTCGTCAATAAAGCAATTGTGCTGTTTAAGAGCTGCCTCAGCAGTAGAGAACACTTGTTGTCAGCATCCACATGGTGGCTGAGAATCACCCCTAATCCCAGTCCCATGGGGTATCTAATACTCTCTTCTGGTCTACAAGTCCAACAGGCATTCAGATACACTTTGATATATTCAGGTAAAGCAGTCATGCACACAAAAAATAAATAATTTTTAAAACTAAAGTGATTGTAATATGTGATCTCTTAAGATAGCTCTTCCTGATCCCCACTTCCTGCTAGTCATGTTCCTGTGGCTTTGCTTACACATGTGCTTCTCGGCAACAGAATCTGGCAAAGGTGGAATGATGTCCTTTCTTGACACTTTAACAGAAGACTTTCCCCAGGATGCTTTGATGGAAGAAGCTGCCATGTTGTACGAATCCCACATCAAGGAACTGAGCATCATCAACTGGCCAACAGCCAGAGAAGAACTTCACCTCTTCCTCCAATAGTCTGCGAACAACTGCACATTGCCAACAACACAGTTCAGAGAAAGATCATTTTTCAGTAAACCTGACACCTTCAGGATCAGAAGCAGAGGCTCCAACCAGGCCAGACCTGGATTCTTGGCCCATAGAAAATCTTATTTGATAAATAACGTGTGGCGTACTATGCTGTTATGTTTAGGGGTCATTTGCAGCGGAGCAATCAATAAGTTCATTTGTTCTGTGTTAGTACTGGGAACATGTCAAAGCACACTGTAGCACTTTAAAGTAATTCAAAACACCTTATTTCCATGTAAGATTCACTTAAACGATGTCTTACATGGGAGAAAAAAATCAAACAAATGATAATGCTGTTCCAGCCCAGGAAGAAAGAGACTTGATGAACTGGAAGAAAAGAAAATCTTATCAGTTCTGTAAGTCACCAGTTTCAAAGTTACAAAGAATCGGGAAGTCCAGACGGGGCACAGGGGCATCTGGAGAGTTCTGGGTCTCTGTTGATGGTTATTCTCTTCCCTGCACACCAGACTGTCATAGTCTTGGTACCAAGAAAGACATCAACAATTCAATATAAAGAGAAGGGAAAGGAAATGACATACTTAAAATTAATTAACTCAGACAACAAAAGCAGAAAGAAGTTGAAAGGAAATGAAAACGCAGATTGCTCTGCACCTCCGAGCCAAGCCACCTCTGTCCACATGTATGCAGGGGACTAGAGGAGATAGATACTAAAGGAGATAGCTGTCCTGGAGGAAAACAAGTCACATCTTCTACTCTTTTACCTTACCATTCATGCCACAAACTTTTAAGTGTCTGGTATCTATGAACACTTACAAGTAAATCACTAGCTTTCTCTAATTCTCTCTCTAGATATCACTAGACTAATTCCGGTTTCAAAAGCACCATTGACATTAAGTTTTTGGATCCATGGTACCTTGCTTCTTATTTTATACATCTTGTTATTATTTGAAATTTCAACAAAAGTCTCAAAGGGCTTACAGAATTTCATTAGTAGAATGCATTTAACCCCAGTAGCCTGCTAACCATCACAGGCTCGCAACTCCGCATCCTGAAGAGGCAGGTGATTTCACTTATGTGTAGAGAGATGCCTACAACCCAAGGCTGGTTGCTGTTCCTCAGCATCCAGAGAAGATCACACTCATACTACATATAATTATTCTAGGAAGATCTGTACCCTTTCCCTTTTAAGTTCTTTGTCAGGACATTTCACCACCATAACAGGAACAGAAACCAAGGCATTTCTCTTCATTCTCTTTCTCCTCCAGTGCTGTGCTTGTGACTAGTGAATCCAATAAACTTTTTAATATCTCTTACTTTGTTCTTTCAGAAGACCACTTATTTCTTTGAGAGCTTACTTTGGCAAATGATAATCAGCTTTCTGATTAAACTTAAAAATAATCATGGGGAGTATTTGACTTCAATGTCAGATGGAATATTTCAATAATCAATAATCAGCTTCTTTCCTCCACCTTTATAAAGTTCAGAATCTCCTACCTAGGTTAGAGTGCCACCCATTGTAAGCAGGCCTTCCTCCTTCAATTGATATTATTAAGATGATTCTCGATAGATAATGCCTCATGGAGACTTTGTTATCAGTTAATGTAGATTTTCTCGAGTCAGCAACTAATCTAAGCATCACTGTGGGTATCACCTAGGAACATATGTCTGTTTATCTGAATGTCCAGCCCCTGTTCAATTTCTTGATTCTTGTCCAAGAGAGTCTGTTGATGCTGAAGAGTGTACTTCTTGAATTGCATTGACAAAATGGGACAAGACTTACTCCAAGAGCAGCAAAACCAACTTTGCCCTAAAGCCAACATTTTTTCTGAACAAAGGAAGGTTGATTAAACTGAGAACACATTTCGAGGTGTTTTTCCGAGACAGTGGAGAAGAACTATGCTCTATGAAGATGCTCGAAGCTCCCAAGGATATTCTAGATGAATAATTTGCAATATATTAATTTTAGGGATGAACATATTCATAGATTATAGAAACAATCTATTAAAATGAAGTTACAAAAGAGTATAGTGAGCAGGGTGCTAAATGGTCCCTGAGATGACTGCAAACCCTGCTGCTGAGTGCTAAGATATCACATTTTCCCATTCTCTAATTTTTTATCTAATCAACTTAAAAACCCTCAAATATTACCTCTTATTATTGGCCGGTCGTAGTAGGTCAGAAAAGGCCAACAGCTTGAGATGAACAATGAAGTAGGAAGAATCCTTGGAGCAGGAAGTGCCAGTATAGACTTTGAGAACCGCAAAGTACTCAGCCCACAAAGCTGGGAAGTATTTTGTAGCATGATTAATAACAACTCAGAGACAGAAACTTGGGTACAACCTGAAGTCGGAAAAGCAAAACAGCCAGACACTGGCTCTTACCTCTTCCTCAGTCTGAAATGGTGATCCTGTCTCCAGGAATCTCAGAATGAGACTGTCTGAGAGCTGTCTCTTCCCATCTTATATTCTTCTCTAGTGCTGGAATTAAAGGTGGGTACCACTACCACCTGGTTTTTATGGCAAACCAGTGTGGCAACTGGGATTAAAGTGTGTGTCATTATTGCCTGGTCTGTAAGGCTGACCAGGCTGTCCGTTTTACTCTCTGAACTTCAGGCAAGCTTTATTTAACAAAATACAAATGAAATATCATGACGTTATTTCAAAAAGGGAGAATGGGGCAACCAAGCTAAATAATTCCCCAGAGATATTCCAAGGAATGTAGATGGCCTATGGAAGGCCATGCAGAAGGGAAGTACACTGACCCCCAGGATGCAGCCAGCAGGACACCCTGTGGTAGAAAGAAAACTCAAGGCAAATCACTCCAGGCCTCTGATGTCCAACATATCATATAGGTTATTTCTATGACCTGTATTTCAAATATACAAATAAATGCACTATAGTATTAATTGTTTAATGTAGTAATTTCTATTTTGTTGCCTGCTGTTCTAAAGCCTTGAAGATTGACACATGGTAGGGTCTTCAATATTTCTGTTCAGTAAATAAAGCCTGTGGTGATACTTTGTTTGTACTGTAACAGAAAAAGAAGCTTGCCTGAAGATCAGAGTGCTGAGCTAGCCACACTAGTTAGCCCTAGAGGTTAGGGAGTGGTGGCACACACCTTTAATCCCATCAGAGACAGAGGCAGAGGAATCTCTGTGAGTTCAAGGACACCCTGGGCTGTGCTTAACTGATCCAGTCTAAAAGAGAATAGAGCCAAGAAGTAGTGGTGGCTACACCTTTAACCCCAGTACTGGGGAGGCACATGCTTTTAATCCTAGAACAAGGGAGTTGGAGATAGGAAGGAATGTGGTTGAGAAGTAAAAGAAATATAAGGCATAAGGAGATGAGCTCATTGAATTCAGTCTGAAGATTCATGGACACAGAATCCTGTCCACTTTGGTTTGAGGATTCGGTAGAGGTGAAAGGTCTCTCTAGTGACTCACTCCTTTACTTCTCTGATTTTTCAGCATTTACCCTGATATCTAAATCCAGATTTTTATTTTTTAAGATCAATTATATGTTTTGCTACAAAGCCAATATGTACCCTCTACTAATACAACGTGATATTATACATATACATATATATGCATATATAAAGCTTTTCCCTTCCCATATTTGCCCTTAATACCTTTACAAACTGGTACCTTCTTTTCTTTGATTATTATTGTTTTTCTTTACACACAAACACACACACACACGCATGTAAATAACCCTCCATGTCTGTTTTTATAGCTTGTGTGTATATGATTTCACAGCTGACTACATTGTATTAGATAATCAATTAGAAGTTCATTCCTGGAAGAGATACATCCTCTCAAAATAATTCTGTAATTCTGATGTCTCTTCTTTATGGAGCTTTTCGTGAACCAACAATACTAGAATAACAGGATAAACAACTTGAACACATTTGGTACAGAGTTCTTATCAATATTGCTCACAAGTTGAATTTGTAACCATAACATTTTAAGGATCAGCTTCCTCCGCTCTTCATACAGTCAGAGCTGACATGGGGTCCTGGGCAGTTGCTCATTCTTTAACGTCTTTCCTTTATCTTCCCCTTTTCTATTTCTCTTCCTCCTTCTTTAACTTTAGCAACATTTGGTGTCTAGGGTCATGTGTTTCTCTCTTGTCAGGGTTTTCCTATGTATTGTGTGATGCTGTACAAAATTGCTGATTTCAAGTCCCTAGAAGCCAAGCAAAAGGTCTCCAGACTTCTCCAAAAATTCCCTGGAGTACAAAATTCAGTGCTGATTGAGAACCCCGGGAAGAGGTAAAGTTGCCAGACTGAGATTGGGGTGGAGCCAGAAGATGTTTAAACATTCATGGTTAATTAAAAAGAATTACCAGCCAAATACTAGAATAGGCCTGCCTAATTCCTTACAACTCGCTAGGCAAGCAGCCAAGTTCAGCTGCCCCAGTTGGCAAAACAGAAAGAGGTGAGGAAACAGAGTGAGGAGCAGAAACAAGCACAAATGTAGGGCAAACATTACGAACAAAAATGTAGAGCAAATATTACGAACAAATACATAGGGCAGTATTTATGGATGGCAGAGTAAATTACAGATGAAAACTCAAGATGACACTCTTCCCTTTTGACTAGACATCCAGTCATCTTGCATTGCATTGTTAGGGAATATCTGAACTGACTAGAGCTGCTCTCTTTTCCTTTGCGTGAAATAGTCTTTGCCGAGAAGTCAGGAACATCAGGGCATTCATGCCCATATTTTGATAATGTATCAGCTGAGAAAACATCCTCTGGTAATAAAGGTCAAAATGAAAACAGTAATGGCCAACTTGGTAATCACTTTTATTGCCAAGGTGCCCCAGTACAGGCTCTTATCTAAGAGCCAAGCCACTTGGCAGGCCTCTCTTTTAGGTAGAAACAGTTTAAAAGCCTGAGCCAACACTGATCCTCACATTCGTTGCTCTCTGGTGGGCTTATGTTTTCTGGCTTGTCCCCAATCACCTGAGAGTAGACCTTGACTATGTGAAGGTTGAAACTGTGTCCCTCTGAAAGCCCAGAAAGGAAAGTCAAAAGGAAAAATGGCATCTCTGAATTGTCCTGGCATTTCGTGACTGGAAGCCCATGCTAGAAGGAACCTCATTTGTCTACACCATATTAGGAGCCCATTTGTTTGAAATACATTTTGACTCTGTGTTCTAGAGACTGCAACTATGATTTTTATTCCCCTCTTCATTTTCTTCCACAGGGATGAAACTGGGGTCCAGTCTCCTTCTCCCTCCTCATGCAGTACCAGAGTGATGTTGTCTGAGACCCCCTTACAGAATCTGTCATCCTTCTGCCTTCACCTGAGACCATCTTCCCACTGCCTCCTTCTGCATGAAATACAGCTCCCACTTCCTGTTTGGAAAACAGTATGGGCATACTCCTGCCTCAAACACTGTTTCAAATTTCTCCTTTCTTTGTACTACTGGGAATGAATTCATTCTTGGACCTTTGCAAAGCTCCCCCAGACTTCCCTGAGAATCAGTACTGCCACCATCCACTCTGCTTCACTTTCTTAATCGATCTATATTTTGTGCACAGTGGCTAAAGATTTAAAACAATTATATTATTTTCCAGTTGACTGCTCTTCTCCTTCCTTAGGATATGAGTACCACAAGGACAAGGTCTTTAATGTGTTACTAGTTTTCCTTCCACATTATAAAATATCCGGCCCAGAGCAGACACCTAAAATAAGTGTGTCAATGAACTTCTTATAGCTAGCATTTTTATGTAAATAGAAAGCAGTAAAAAACATGAATCAGCTAACACGTGAGTTTTGCTAATTAAATTATCAGGCATCGATGGTATCATCACTTTAACTCTGCGTCCTCATAGGCATGATTTCAAAATCATTAAAGGAGTATAACTAGATAGGTGTATTGAGTGGAAATAAATATACTCGTTCTGGCTCATTTGGTTTTTATTTTATGATAGCAGTGTGATTTTGTTGAGAAAAGTTCACGGTAAACTCAACAAGACTGAGTGTATAACACTGGAAAGCTCTTTGAAATTTCTATGTATTCCACTATTCAATTTTTTTAAAAGAAGATGTCATAAACATATAAAATTTTCAGTGGTAATTACACGAAGCCTTCTCAATTCTTTAGCATGAAAAGCTGTCTTAGATAACATCGAGTCTTACCCATTCATTCATTCATTTTATGAGCATTTCTTACATGCCTACTAGGTGCTGGGCAGTATAATTAGAAGAAGGAACTGAACAAAACAAGAATGAATAACGTAGAGAGACAGCTGTCTCCCTGAGCCACTTTAGCAAGCACCTCTTTTGACAGCAGTGAAACATTTCATCAGCCATTTCTACAATTCACATGATCCAAGGAGCGCTAACTCTCTTCTTACTAGGAGTAAGTTTGCTCTTTTCTCCACCCTTTATTTTAAAGTACCTGTGCAGCTCCAAAATTAAGATCTATTATTCTCCACCAATGCCACAGGGAGAAATATGTAGGGAGTGATTCTCAGATTTTGATTTATCAAAGGCAAAGCCATTTGTATTTCACACCAGGGAGCGTTCATACATAAAGCCCTTCTCATCAAGAAATTGTGGACAAAAATATCTCTGGAAACAGTGGAAAGTGTCCACTACGCAGAGATGGATTTTAGTGACCTTTGCACATACTCAGTATTTGCTCTTTTCTGCTATGGTTGCAGCAGAAATCCATCCATCCCAGGAAATTGTCAGTTCTGATTTTTATTCAGTTCTAACCATGACCACCAGGAGGCTGGAGGCTTGGTACATCTGCTCCTTTACCCCTGACTGTTGAAAGGCATGGCATGCTTCCCATATGTGAGGCACTCCTACGGCAGCTGGGTGGCTGGCATTTTCAGACATGGGGGCGTTCTTTCCTTGCGTGTCTTTCTGTTTGGTTAAGTGTTTCTACAGCTCCTAAGAATAGTCTCATTTTCCTCATAAAACCTGAGTTAACTAGACTACATGATATTTTCCTTCCTATTTGGCCTGACATCTCACTTCTGCAGAAAGCCACCTCTGGATGCACATAAACCAGATGTCCTTTAGCCATTTCTAATCTTTAACTATTTTTATATCCAACATTTATCATTTCCTAGAAATGAAGAGAAACAAAAAGAGGAAGAAACTTTGGCTCTACGACAAAGCACAGTAAAGTATAAAATGTGGCTTCCCAAATATATAATTTCATGTCAACCATCAATCCACAATTTTGGTGGAAATATTTTTAATTGAAAATTCCCATGAGAAAGAAATTGCAAACATATACACAAACTCTCATCCACACCATGTGGGAAACACCAATAAACTTTGACCTTCTGTTCACTATCAATCAAAATTATCACTGAGATTAAATATATACAGCAGTAGATTAAAAGTGTATTCATGTCACTATGAAAGCCCAATATTGAACTATTCTGAAACAAATTTTTCAATAAATATTGTGCTTTTGTCTGTTTTTTTTATTTAATTTTTAAACAAAGAAAACAAACTATCTTTTTTCATTATACATACCTATACAAGTTCCCACTCCCTCTCCTCCTCCCATTCCCTCCACATACCCTTCCACCCCACCCCCATCCAATCCTCAGAGAAGGTAAAGCACATTGCTTTGGGGAAGGTTCAAGGCCCTCCCTACTGTATCTAGGCTGAGCAAGGTATTCATCCAAAAAGAAAAGGTTCCCAAAAAAACCAGTACGTGCAGTAGGGATAAATCCTGTTGCAACTGCCAGTGGCCTCTCAGTCTGCCCCAGCCACACAACTGTCAATCACATTAAGAGGGACAAGTTTGGTCCTACGCTTGTTCCTTCCCAGTCCAGCTGGAGTTGATGAGCTCCTACTAGCTCAGGTATATTGTTTCAGCGGGTGAACCCATGACCACTTTGTTCATATTCTCACTCCTCCGACTTCTTTCTATCTGTTGCTTGTATTGGTTAATGAATAAAGAAACTGCCTCAGCCTTTTGATAGGGTAGAACTTAGGTAGGTGTGTAAAACAGAACTGAATGCTGGGAGGAAGAAAGCAGAGTCAGAGAGAAGCCATGGACAGACACTGGTTAGAATATTTCCCGGTAAGCCACTGCCATGTGGCGATATACAGATTAATAGAAACGGGTTAAATCAAGATGTGAGAGTTAGCCAATAAGAGACTATAGTAAATGGGCCAAGCAGTATTTTAATGAAAACAATTTCTGTGTGATTATTTAGTGGATAAGCTAGCCAGGTGGCCAGGACTAACAGGCAGCCCCTCCCTACAACAGGCCCCCTCTCCTTTATTGCTTAGGGTCTTAGCTGGAGTCAGTAAAGCAACTCTTTAAGCGGATTTAATAAAATAGCACTTAATGTTTCTTCCTTGCATTTCAAAGTTTGAAAAGAACATTTTTCAATATTCGTTTGTTTGATACTCGATTCCATTGCATAGTCACATAATATACCCTTCTTACAGGAATGTATGAGAAACATTTACTACACTTATTTGGGAAATTATTTACTATATTATTTATTGTCTTCATGTCATATAAACTTATGGGATTCTGAAACAGATTTTGTTTTGCTGTTGTTTGAAAAATTTCAAGATTCCAGAGAAGTTCTCTGACAACCCCACAGTGTTATGGTAATGGTATGCATTTGTGAATACCACTTTTTCCTTTGTCTGCTTTCATTTTGCCATAATTAGGATCCATTAACCCAGGCTTCTCTCTTGGTCTCACCTTATTCTATCCTGTGTATCTCGGTTAGCTAGGTCCAATACATTTTCTACAAAAGACAAGAAGTTGTGGTCAATGCTAAGCACTCATCATAGGCTCATGGGTCTGAAGCTTTGATCCCCACCTGGTGGTGCTGTTTGGGAAGGTTATGGGACTTTTTAGAGGGTGGAGGCTTGCCGGAGGATGTATGTCATTTGGGGTCAGCCTTGAGGTTTTACTGCTGTTAGCCTCAGCTCCTGTGTGAGGACACAGAATGATAAACAAAATTCCAAATGAAATTTTAAAAATCCCATAATATTCTAAGTAAGTTTATACTTTGTGATGCACTTGATTCATGACCTTATTTACAACCCTTGGCCTCATGAGGTCTTTGGGCTGCAGGGTGAACATGTCTCATGAAATGGAATGGATGTGGGGTCTGCAGTTCTGGGGAGGACACGTGTGTTAGTATCATAGCAATCACCCTAGAGCTGTGTGTTTACAGAGAACTGTTTCCCTTCAAGTAAACATGTGCTACTTTGAAGGAAGCCCCAAGACACTCTACAAGAGTCTGAGAGATAACAAACATCATCATTTATCTGTATAAAAATTGGTCATTTTTATGAAAACTGAATTACCATTTATTAGAAATAACATATTTAAAAATTTATTATGATTTGGTAGAACCAGGGGCCATCTATTTTGTTATATCATTATTTTTTAAATTATAAATGAATTTTCTAAATATGTCAATGTTATTAAAATATCATCAGAATTTAGTTAACTATGTATTAAAATAATGGTTTATTTATATTTTGAGAATTTCATATTACATATTTTGATCAGAGATTAGCTAGTAAGGAACCATGGGGATAAAAGAACCTCCCAAAGAAGAGGGATAGAAAACAGTATTATAAAGGGGAAAATGGAAAGAAAGATTAAGTGGGGAGGGGGATGGGAAAGAAGGGTACAGGGGGAGATAGGAAAAGAGATAACTCATGCTAAAGTATTTTTCAGTAAACTATATGGAAACCTACTACTGCAGAAGTTCCTAAAATATTATATATGTAAATGGAATTAGCTGATGATGATGGGGGACAATATCCCAAGTAGATCAAGTAGATAGTATATGATGTTCTCAAATGGTTCTCTTTTCAAGGTCCCGTGCAATTGGCCTACCTGCTGCATCTTATTTATATGTGGAATATATTCTATTTAAACTTGAGAGCTCAGGAAAACAATAAGATATTGAATTATACTACAAGGGGCTTTGAGTGTATCAATTTTAATTAAAACTATAAAAGGAGATGCATAAATGATCATTCCTTACAAGAAATACCCAGCAAAACAACAAATCCCATCTTAAAACCTCCAAGCAGCAATAAGCCTTGAACTGAAGTCAACCAATCCGATGTTGTAGCTTCTACAGATACTACACTATCCTTGTTCTCATCTGTGTTTTCCAAACATCATCCTACAGGACTGTTTCTCAAAAGTCCCCAGTGATGTCATGTGTATAGCCCAGCAGTCTTTAGCCCCAAGATCGCTCCAGCTCCATGCACGGGACTATGTAAATACAGACATTCACATATTCTTCAACATTATCTCAGGCATAGTCCACTTCCCTAGCCACCAATCACAGAAGAAATCCAACTATTCCTCAGGTTATTCAAACATGGTCCCTTCCCTACAAACATTTATTATTCTTATATGCATCACATCTCTTGCATCTAACTTCTCTTTCCAAAATCTTTGTGTATGTATCGGGGGTAGGGGAGGACTTACATGCTAGGGACACTTCCTAGATGTGACTTCTGGATTTCTAATGGACACCTCAAAGTGGTCATTTTTCATCAGCTTACTAATCAAAGGTTAGGCACCTCTAACACTTCCTCTTCAAGCCATGCCAGTTGGATCCCTGTAGTGCCCTGGCTTAAAGGTCACTTTCTCCCACCCTATGGACACTCACAGTTCCAACTACCCTGCAATCCATTCCTCATCAGCCCTCTCCATTTCCTACACCACAAGTTGTTTAAAATTTTCTGGAATTTTCTCATCTCTCTCTAACCACAAACACCATTTTCACTGTCCCCCATATCTATGGCATAATTTTTGAAAGGATACTCAAAACCTCTACATAGGATATTGGAATATAAACTTCTTTACCCAGAAAAGGAAGGAAAGTCCCCATATCATGTTTTTATATCCCTCTCATTGATTGTACTAGCCAGCAGGGTCAAGGTCATGACAGGGGAACCCACAGAGACAGTCTACCTGAGCCCCTGGGAGCTCAGAGATTCTGGACCTAAAGCTAGAGGGTTTGCCTGGGAATAACCTAAGACCTCTGCCTGGGTGGGACAATTGTGTCTGTTTGTGGTGCTTCTAGCAGTGGGCTTGGGACTTGTCCTTAGCACTTGAGCTTGCTTTTGGGAACCTATCCCACATGCTGGAATGCCTCACCCAGCCTTGATGCAGGGTAAGAAGCTTGGTCCTGCCTCAACTTAATGTGCCACACTTTGTTGATGCCCATGGGAGGCCTCCAGAGAGATGGAAAAGGAGTGGATGGGTACGGCAGAGGGGAGGTGAAGGGAGAGAGTAGGAGGAGAGGAAGGCAGGGAAACTGAGGTCAATATATAAAATAAATGAAAAAAATTGTAATGAAAGAAAAATTTACACCCCTCATATTGAGTGTTCTCTCACTCTTCTCAAATCTAGTTATAAAATTTACTCAGATTTCAAGACCCATATCATGTGATCTTCTTAAATATTTCTCCCATACTTTTATAATATTTTTGTGGTACTGGCTATCAAACTCAGAGTATGTTACCACTGAGCTATGGCTCCTACTCCCTGTCTTTAAAAATTTTTGAGACATGCATGACCTTACTGACTTACTCACAATGATCTTTAACTCTATAACCCACAGAAGCCTCCTGCCTCAGACCTATGCTACCAGGCCTAGCTGTTTCTTGTGTCTTTAATTCAAATAATTGTCTTTCCAAGAATACATTATAGGTCCTTTGGGATTATTGTATCTAAAAGAAATAAAGGGACCTCAAAGGGAAAATGAGAAGAAATGGAACAAAAGAATGAAGGACAAAGAAGAAGGAAGAATACGGAGGTAGAAGGAGACTGGGAAATGCCCTGAGGACATCTGTGATGATGTGATCTGGAGAGGCCACAGAGCGTTACAACACCCATTACCTCACGGATCAGTTCGATGGAGTCTTACCAATATCTACATATTGTTTATAACAGGACCAGAGAAATTAAACACCGTATGCATTTACCTAGACAGAAGCATGAAGAGCTGGGGTTGGATACAAGCCCTGGAAGAGGAGAACTGTTTATCAAGGTCTCAACGAGAAAAGGCAGCGTTCAGCATCAGATGCATTTGTGTGAGGCTGAAGCAGAGGGGAATCCATGGGCTGCTTTATGAGATGGGGAATATTTTTAAAAGCAATATACTATAACTGAAAATAACACATATGTTTTTACATTTTTTAATTAATTCAGTAGTTGTCTGCTCCAGAGACTTGCACTGATCCCAAGGCATCAACACTCTTTGCAACACATTCTTTGGCACATTATGTTATCTGAAACACAGGATTCTGGACCCTGCCTCATGTGCTGACACAGAGGTTGCTTGAGGACAGCTAGATCGAGTCCTGTCTCCACACTCAGTCCTGCCAGGCAGTGCTCTTTACTTGGAAAGCACGCATGGAACACTTACTGAATCCACAAACTTTATTTGGACTCCGCCAACCATTTTGGATTAAAAAATATGCTAATTTGATTTTCTTATCACTGTACTCATGTTAAATGTGACTCCTAATTTATGAGTTTGGCCCAAAGTAATTCGACTCCTCGCTCCTTATGAGGTATCATGCTTGGCAGAACACACCTCTCCCTGTGGTGCCAGAGCAATTTTACCTCTTTAAGTGCAATACATTTCTAATAAACCATATTGCAATACTAATAGAAAAATCAAGCTGGCATTGCTTAGTCCCAGAGGAGAGGGGTGTTTTGAAGTTCCATAGCTTCTCTGCTCATTAAGGGGGCAGTCAAAGAACAATGCAGTGACTCCCATTTGACACCAGCCCCAATGTGGAAACGCAATTCCGCAAATCAGCATCAAACAGTGAGTCTGCATGGGATGTGTGGAGTTCCTTCTTCCACGCAGGAAATGCTGCATGTGCAGGGAAAGAGGTTATTTTGTACACCAATTACTTAAAATTACACAACACTAATCCCCCTGTTGTTTCGTCACATCCTCCTTGGGTTTTATCTCCTTTGTTTTAAACTAAACAGAGTGTATAGGAAGGCAACTGATTTTTTGGAGTTGATCTTGTATCCTGCTACATTACTAAAGGTGTTTATCAGCTGTAGGAGTTCTTTGGTAGAGTTTTTGGGGTCGCTTATGTATACTATCATATCATCTGCAAATAACGAAAGTTTAACTTCTTCCTTTCCAATACGAATCCCCTTGATTCCCTTATGTTGTCTTATTGCTATTGCTAGAACGTCAAGCACTATATTGAAGAGGTATGGAGAGAGTGGACAGCCTTGTGGTGTTCCTGATTTTAGTGGGATGGTTTTGAGTTTTTCTCCGTTTAATTTAATGTTGGCTGTCGGCTTGCTGTAAATAGCTTTTATTATATTTAGGTATGACCCTTGTATCCCGACAGAGTCCAACATTGGAGCACTGGACTGAAACCCCAAGGTCCAAATCAGGAGCAGAGGAGAGAGAGCACGAGCAAGGAACTCAGGACAGCGAAGAGTGCACCCACACACTGAGACAATGGGGATGTTCTATCGGGAACTCACCAAGGCCAGCTGGCCTGGGTCTGAAAAAGCATGGGATAAAACCGGTCTCGCTGAACATAGCGGACAATGAGGACTGCTGAGAAGTCAAGAACAATGGCACTGGGTTTTGATCCTACTGCATGTACTGGCTTTGTGGGAGCCTAGGCTGTTTGGATGTTCACCTTACCAGACCTGGAAGGAAGTGGGAGGTCCTTGGACTTCCCACAGGGCAGGGAACCCTGACTGCTCTTCAGGCTGACAAGAGAGGGGGAGTTGATTAGGGGAGGGGGAGGGAAATGGGAGGCGGTGGCGGGGAGGAGACAGAAATCTTTAATGAATAAATAAATAAATAAATACAATAAAAAACAAACCAAAACAAACAAACAAAAAAACAGAGTGACCTTTAAACCCTGAGAAAAACATCTAATTATTGCCGTGTCCTGATTCTATAGCAGAAACTTGAGGGCAGAAAGTGTACTAGACATGAACAAACAAACACATCTGTGGAATTAACGTAAGAGCTTTTTGGCTACCTGTGCCAGAACCCATTTTCAAATACTGAATTTCATGTCTGGGGAGGAAAAAAATTTAAAAGTATGTAAAACAAACAGATCACGGGCAAAAAACTCAGATTCACCGAGGGAAGGGAGACAGGTGAGTCTATTCATCTGCTCATACTCTTTTTCGGCACTTGGGAACGTGCTGGGTATATATAACGTCCTTCCCTCCTGAAGTGCGGCACGATGTGGCTATTGTCTCTGGCAACCATCGGCATCGTGGAGAATCCATGACAGTCAGGAATCTCGCCAGGGCAGGGAGACTGCCAGCTGCGAGAAAGAAATCTACACACAGCCTCCTCTGCCTCTCTCTGCCCAGCACACTCAGGAATTCAATTCATCAAGAAAATTCGTCACATGGACCACTGACAGACTAACTCTCAGCATCAAAAGGTGATCTGTGTGTTCCGTGACAAGTCACATGCCACAGAATGATGAAGTAGGGGCTGCCAGGAAGCCCATGCTACACAATGACTTATTTGTCGTCTGTGCCCTGTGGTCATTTGTTTTCTGAACTAGAGCAATATTGAACTTTCTGAATGCGTCGTCCTCCCCACCCTGACTGATGAATTCCTTCCTTAGTTTCAATCATTTCTCCTTTTACTCATAAGCATGGACGTGGTAACTGGTGCCTCTGGCGGGCTGGGCTGCCAAAATGTCATGCCCAGCTGTTTATACTGGGAAACTTCTGCCAGGCAGTGGTTATTAAACAATATTAACCCTTTAGCCTCTCCTCCGGAATAGGTATGGGACTTCTCTCGAAGAGGAGTCAGGATTATAAAATAAATCTAATTTCATCAAGTTCTGAAAACTGTGCATGCTACCGGGCCATCCCCAATAACAGTATTTGATATATTTCACAGTATATGTGGGCAAATGTTCCTTCAACACTTGTTACAGCCTGCAGAAAACTATACCCCTATGTAAAATCACAAATTTTCCATGAAAAATATTGGTGTAAAAAGGCTTTTGCAAAATACAACAAAACTTATTTTCATGCAAGGTTGTATGAGGTCACAATCATGTAAAACCTAATCAAGTATATACTCTTATCCTGAATGTAAATCAAAATAAACCTAATCACATAATGTAAATATGAGAAAGATCTCAGTGGTCCATATGAATTACAACTACTGTGTTGTAAGGAGGTTGCTTGTTCATTTCCCAGTTGCCTAGACTCCCGATATAACCACACAGAAACTGTATTAATTAAATCACACCTTGGTCAATTACTTAAGTGTATTGCTAACTAGCTTACATCTAGAATTAATCCATCTCCATTATTTTGTATTTTACCATGAGGCTCGTGGACTACTGGCAAGTTTTTAGCATGTCTGTCTTTGGCAGCACGCCATGGCTTCTCCCTGATTCTGCCTCCTTTCTCCCAGCATTTAGTTAGTTTTCCCCACCTACCTCTATTCGCTGTGCAGGCCCAGGGACAGTTTCTTTATTAACCCATGGTATATACAGCATACAGAGGGGAATTCCACAACACTACTGGATAAAATAATTTAAATTTGTATTTTACAGGTATTATTTTTGGGTAAGATGCTGAAACAACTTATAGAAATTTTTATAACATGATAAAAATGCAAACAGGTAGAAATTAGGTAAGGAAATAATATAAAGCAAGGATGAAGTTTTTTCTGGATATACTAAATTTCTATATAATTATTGAAGTCAGGTTATACATTTCACTGGGAAGTTCTTTTTTGACCAGCCTAGCTACGAACCCTGTGATCCACAATGCTGACTTGCCTGCATCTGGTGTAATAATGTCACAAACTTTGGGAGGAACCAACCACTATCTGATTGGATTTAAGGATAACTCCATGAGATGGAACCTAGGTCTGACACTGCTAAGAATGGCTGAGAACCCAAGACTAGATAGGCCATGGGCCTTAGCAAATAGCAAATACTATTGTTCTGCTAAAGAAGCATAGCAATAAAATGACTTCTAATGATATTCTGCTATACCATAGATCAATGTCTCATTCAGCCATCATCAGAGAAGCTTCCTCCCGCAGTGGATGGGAACTATCACAGAGACTCACAACTGGAAAATACACAGAACGTGACAGACCCTTGGAATGCTCACTCCTAAATGAGATGTCTCCATCAAATACTTCCCCTCAGAGCCCAGGAAACTATGAGGAAGAGGAGGCCTTCCAAGCCAGGTAAACTTAAAGTGGCCCACAACATGGTCCATTCTAAACCAAACTTTCAAAAACAAACAAACAAAAAAAACCCAACTTGTCCATTTGAGGAATCCTTAAAATATTATCAGCAGTTTCATCAAGAGAAACTCTGGTGGCCAGAAAGCAAATCCTGATACTACATAGTTCTCCATGAAAAGAATAAAACCTGGCAACCAGAACTCCCATGCCCAGTAAAGGCTGTAAACTGGGAAAGAGCAATTATAAAACTCAAAGCTGAATTTTACTTCAATAGAGCAGTTCTTCAAGGGGGTGGAGGGAAATCTTCAGCAATAGTGGTAAAACCGAATGAACAAATGGAAACAAACCAGAGAAGTGGGAAGGAATCAAAGACTATAATAAAGTAGCAATGAACTAAAAGACCACATTTCATTAGGTACAGAACTTAAGAAGCTAAAATATTTTAAATTAATATTAGTTTATATTTTGCGGCACAACTGAAGAGCAAGATAGTTTTGTGCCATCAATAACCACGATTGGCAAGCACAGCTGTAGCAGAGCAGAGAGGGGGAAAGGGAGGGGGGAAATAGAGCAAATCAATTATAGGAGACAGATGAGAGGGAAAAAAGGAGTGAGAAAGGAAGGCAAGGCATGGCAGGGGAGAAGAGGAGAGAAGAGAGGCGAAGGATTTAGGCAGGTTATGACAATATTGGCGTCTCTGCACATAATTCTGAATAGAAAACGATACAGTCCCAATAGATAACAACAAAAAATTAAATAGCATTACTATGCAAATAGCAGTATACTTTGGGTCTACAACAAAGAAAAAAGAAAGGAAGGAAGGCAAGTTGGCTCTTGAAGATATATTTTAAAATGATTTTTGCATCTATCTATCTGTATGTCTATCTATTTATCTATCTATCTATCTATCTATCTATCTATCTATCTATCTATCTATCTATCTATCTACCTACCTACCTACCTACCTACCTACCTACCTATCTTTTTTAGTGTGGTGTGTGTGCACATACATGATAATACAGCAGCATGTCATGAGATCAGAGATCAGAAGACATGAGATCAGAGATCAGAAGACAATTTGCAGAGTAGATCTTTTTCTTTCTGCCTCCTGGGTTCCAGGGAATGAATTTATCCTCAGGCTTTAAGCCCAACATTTTTACCACTGAGCCATCTCTGAACTTATTCTTTAGGCAAAATATGATTATCCTTGCTCTGCTTATGAATAAACTTCATTTATGAATATATATGTATACATATATTATAAGCATTCTCATAAAAGAAACAAAACATACTGATATCTAATATTTTAACCTAAACAATGGATATTCTGGCCATAGTAAAAGCAAAACAAAACAAAAATATCTCTGAGATGAATTGCTAATGGCAATAAAAGTTTGGCAAAATAAAAGTCAGATCAATCTTCATAAAACACAAATGTCCTTTCCAAACAAAAAGAAGTTTTTTTAAAATCTGTTTAAAAAGAATAAGAACATTTTCTTCAGTAAAATAAGCCAGACAACAAGAGGTTGCATGCATTACTTTCTCATTTTATGGACTCTGAAAATGGGAAATCAATGTATGGTGATTTCCAGTGAACTGGTGCTTTCCTGGAGCTTGAAAACTGAATTTTACTGAAACAGGGGCAGTAAGAGACATTTTGGGGGTGATGTGAACTCTCTCTGCTTTGAGTGGGTGGTAATTCTAGGCATATGTACATTTGTCAAAATACATCAAATTGTACATATAAGTGTGTTTTATTGAACTGCTTGTAAATTTTACCTTAACGAAATTAACTTTAAAAGAAAATAAAAACAAGATAAAAACATTCTATTTTTGCAAATGAAAAAAGCCTTAAATATCTAAAATGTCTTAAATAGCATAACATTATGTTAGTTATAAAAGAAAGTTATTTAGAGAAAAATAAAATTCATGTAAAAAATCAACCCACCTTGCAAGGATTAGATGAAATTCTATTTAACTTCAAGAGGACTTATAGTGACATTTACAAAATAATTATAAAATTTATACCTCAACACCAAAAGACAGGTTGTTTCTGGAAGAAACTAAGATGACCTCTGGCATCTAGGTGCATGGAAATATCATGCCCATTGAAACACTGTACATGGGCCATTTTCAAAAGTCGTAATTCTCTCTCCTTCTACCATGTGGGTGCTAGGATTGAACCCTGGTTATCAGGCTTGGCAGGAAGCTCCTTTACCAGCTATGGTCTCTTGCTAGATTTAAAGTTATAAATATTTAAAGTTTGTCGTAGTCCAATGACTTTACTACACTTTCAGCACATGTTCTTGAGGTTACCTATACACATTGGACCTATGATGGAACAACACATAGGGTGTACTGCTATGCATCTCTGTTCTGCTCTGAGTTCATGCGTTCACGTCTGTAAACTCCAACTGGCAGTTAAGGCAGTATTTATTTCACAGAGCCTGGCTAAACCACAGGCTTTGTCAAATGTTTTACAGAGTTTGCAAACATAACAGAATTATGGAGAATTTGTTAACAATGCCTCAAGAGTTTAAAATGAGTCATGCTTACATATCTACAGACATTACATGCAGTACGAAAGAATTGAGAACACACTCTACCTGTATTCAACACCGATTATCAGACTCAACAAAGGAGTCATGGATAGGACTGACAAAGGATCAATTTCTTACACATGTTGGAGTCCTTTGACTTCTGTGCTGGCAGGGCACACAAAGAAAAACATTATACAATATTCCTAGTATAGCCATTCATCAGTTGCAACCAGACATTGGCTTCCATCCCAAGATTCAGGAAAAGCCAACAAAAGTACTCTGTGATAATCAGTAACATAAAATAAACAGTTGCTATTGTAATATATAATATAAAGTATTACATAAATACATAATATTAATAGCCATATTTCCTCCTATTTAATGTTTTCCAACATATAACATATTCCTTTGTAAGCCAACCACTAAGTTGTTTGGTGTGGGAGATCCTTTTGTCTGTGTTGCTTTTATTGGTTAATGAATAAAGAACTGCTTTGAGCCTATGGCAGGGAAGAACAGAACTAGGAAGGGAAAAGGTAGGTTGTATGCTGGGAGAAAGAAGGGCGGAGTCAGACAGAAGCCATGGAGTCAGGGCCAGAGTCAGTCATATCAAAACTTTGCTGGTAAGCCACTGCCACATGGAGATGGATTAAATTAAAATGTAAGAGCTAGCTGATGAAAAGTTAGAGCTAATAGGCCAAGCAGTGTTTTAAATAATATAGTTTCTGTGTCATTATTTCAGGTCTAAGCTAGCCAGGCGGCCAGGAACCAACAAGCGGCCTCAGCCAACAGTTGTTTGGAGAGTTGATTTCTTTTTTAAAATAGTGTTATATGAGTATTTCTGTATGTTTCTTTTGGTGCATATGAACAAAAAGTTGAGGGACTGTGTTCATCTGGACCCTGTACATGTTCTAGCTCACACCTCCAATCCCATAATGTCTTTTCCACACGACTGCTAGGTAAACTCCAGAGAGTAGGTGACTATCGTCTCCTGAGTCTATCCTCCATGGACTGGCAAATGTCTGTAAGTCCAAAGGATAAGTGTTTCTGGGTGTTGAGAATGGAAGCAGGACACCCAGCCTGTGATGAACACGAGTCTGCCGGTGGCATAAGATGGGGCAGTGAGTGGAAGGAAGCAATGAAATGTCAAGAAGGGCAGGATTCTAGATTCACACCTGGCCTGTCATGTCATGCTGCTGTAGTTATGTTTGCAACTGTTTTACAGATTTTTCAACTGTAACAGAATCATACAATACAGCAGCAATACAGCAGGAACTTAAAATGTGCCATGCTTGCATATTTATGTGAACCGTGTGAAAGAATTGATAACAAACTCTATCTGTATTAGAAGCTAAAAAAATAAATATGACATACATGTAAATGAAATATCTCAAGATAAATGGATCTCAGTTTGAAATCTCAGTATGGGCTTTTCAGCCTACTACTAAATTATTTCCTAGTAAAAACGAAAATTCCTCAAACAGAATTAAAGAAATGTTCCAAAGACCAGTGACATACATGTTTATGCAGTACCTGAAGTTACGGTGACAGAAAGTCATTATCTAGCCTGAGAAATATGCCTTGAAATATAGTACTGGAGGGTCAACATTTTAATATAGTTATTTACAACAGTTTTCACTTTTATATGAGAAGCAAGAAAATGCATGTGATATAAAATCTTCCTGAGAAGTTTAACTGCAAAGGATTGCTAAGAAATGACACAGTGGGAAGAGAACAGTTTTGAAAGTCAAAGAAAAGGATCCTACTTCTTTAAAGGTTAGGGTGCATTTAGCATCCTTGTGGATCTAAAATGGCAGCAACAGATTAAGAGTGGAGACAAGAGTAAAAGAAAGCACGAGACAGGCACTGGACCAGAATATGAATGACTTTCTTGAAAATGCAAATGACAAATCCCACAATGATTGATGGCGTCCTTTAGATTTTGATCCTTGTTGGCTATGCTCAGAACACATGGGCTTCCTAAATCTTTTTGAGAAACTTGACTTTAGATATAATTCTATATAGTGGGATTTCTTTTTTAATCAATTTCTATATCCATGTCTCTCTTAAAATGAGTTTTAAAGAAACTGAAGAGTCTGTTTCATTTGTTGGGAAAGAATTTACTCCAAGACTGAATCTTTGAAAGTCTAAGTTACAGGCTATAAACAAGGAGCACGATGAAAATTTATGCAGACCACAAAAAATAAAAAAATAATGATGGTGAAACTTGTGTGTGAATGAGTAGTATATATGTACCTTTTCAGTTAAACAATTACAACTTCCATAAAGGGAAATCATATTTGAAATCTAAGACAACACCTTTGAAGCATAAAATTCTCTAGAAAAAATGCAGATATTACTATCTTCAGGGAAACTCAACCAAGCATGGGTACGACGTAACAGGAAAAGGAAACGGTACATTAAAAGGTTGCCTCCTCACTTGGCCCATCCAATAATAGAAATGAACCATTTAATCAGGCACAATATGGTTTTTAAGATCATTTTACAAATGGATGAATGCTGATGAGCTTATTCTGCCATTTAAGGTAGCTATAATCAAACCTTAACACTTAAAATGTAGAAGGTTTTAGTGAGTCTTCTGATTTACCCTCAGTTCTTTCTGCTGTCATCTCCCATGTAACTCCAAAAATAATATTATCAGAGAAAATCTCGATGGAAGATCACAGGGAAAATGTCCTGGAGGCACCACAGTGTGGGTAGCCTGGAAAGATAACATTAATAATCATGATTGCTAATAAACGACAGGTTTTGTCTGTTTTATGGTTTATTGCAAATATCCTCTTTTATACACAGTAATTCAACCAAGATTGCAAATGCAGATTTGCTGGCATTTGTGGCAATTCCTTTTAATGAGTTCAGAAAACAGCCTGACGCCTGGAACAGAACTGGTGATCATTCTTGACCAAAGATGAGGCAGCAGCTCAGGAAGCTAAGTAGGCTCCAAAGGCTTGCAGCAGAATCTCTGCCAGCTGGGGTGTGCCTATTATGGTCTGTTATTTAGAATTCCCCTTCCTGCTCTCTGCAACTTGCATGGAAGATCCCTGAGAACTCAAATGAATCTTCCTTGATCCTGAACCTGAAGCAAAGCAAGCTCTCTTGACAGCAATCATCCATATAGAACATGGAACATTTCATTTGTTAATGGTACACATTTCACCTACAAATTAGGAAGCTTTAGAGCACCCCAAAACAAAAACAAAACAAAACAAAAACTCTTAAATGGTGAATGCCTTTAGCCAAACTTCCCAAGACTTTACAATATAAATATATTCATAAAAATGCAACTGAGTGACTATTTAGAAAATACAACAGGATTGGCATCTTGAAAGAAAGGTTTGGGTTTATTTCTCCATGCAGCCACAATTCCTTTTTTAAAATGGGTTTTATCTTGATTTATGTGTATAAGAGCCCTTATGTTGCAGGATGCAGTAGAGGGTGGGAGAGGTGACCACTCTACACTGCCTGACTAACAGCTTAGTTGTAAAAGCTTTCCTTGCCTGTAAAACATAATGATAGTAATTCTGACTTTAACATCTTCATGGTCATATCAGAGAATCAGTTAGCTTATTATCTGAAGCATCTTCTGTGTTCGCTAAATGATACTCATTGTTTCTATTGAGTTTTTCAGCTAAAAGAAAATGAATACAGAATTACAATGTAGAAAGAAAAGAGTACAATTATCTAATTTTCTGAAAGGAAGATTTGTCATATAAGACTAAGAGAGATCAGAGGCAAAGTCTTCACTGGTCATTGTTTTCAAAAATATGGAAAAAATGAGTATATGAAATTCCACCTAAAAGATGTCTGCAGACTTTTCTGCTGTCCTTTGGAAGAACTTTGTGCTTTTAAGCGTGAAACAGCTACGGCCATGAGACCAAATGAACTGCTCAGAACATACTGTGTGAGATAGGTCCTGAGAGGTCAGTGAGGACATTGTTTGAACTGATCCTTCTTCTCTGAACAGGTCTCCATGAGTAAAATCTGCTGTACCATAGGCAAGCGTGCACACTTGCTTGGATAAAAGCTGAATCTTATCTTTGGGTGAAGGCCACAAATAAAAGGGCTTTGGGCACCAGATAAAAGTATGCATCTTTTGTGTTTGGTCTTTTCATGATCACCCCCACCTTGTAGTCTTTGTCAATTCAAATCCTGTCCCCCTATCTTAATATTCATGAAACCTTTGGGACATCTTAATGCTTAAAGGATAAAAAGGGTCACTTATGTTTGCTTAATGCTGCAAAATTGCACTGATGATATTTATTTTAAACACCACGTGTTTTCCCCTCAGTGGAACAGTCTGCTATTGTTACAGCTGAAAGGAATAACCTCCAAACTAGGAAATATTTCCAAATCAAAAACTTGCGATGATTGTGTGGCCTGGATGCCTGGCTATACTATTATTTTTTCATATCATACAGGCTCAGCATCCCTGAAAAGGTCAACAGGTCTGAAGGCATGTCTATTTAGCAAGTCTTCAGCAGTCTTTACTGTAATATTCAAACCTTATCAATATTTAAATTGTGTCACATGCTTTGGTAGCTTGGAGATTTTCCACTTCAGTGTATCAGAAGCCTAGAAAGCACCCAAACAAAAGTCAAAGTCAGTGACCCTTTTAGATTTGTTATCATTTTCCCTCTAGTTTCTATTATGAAAAATGATAAGCCTACATAACAATTGCAAAAAGAGTTCAATGATGCATGCATTCTGAGATTCACTAGTTACTAAAAAGAGAAATTCTGTTTATATATAAAGTCGTCCTTAGATATCAATGGGGAATTCAATGCAAGAACCCAAATCTGTGGATAACAAAATTTACAGTTGATCAATTTCTTTACTTAAACTGGCATAGTCTCTGCATATGACCTAAGCCCAGTACCTCATGTATTTTTAACTTATATCTACATTATTTATGATATCAACATAATTAAATGCTCTAAGTCATTGCTGCATTATATTGATTAGAGATTGATGACAAGTAAAGTCATAAATTAAAGAGTATTTTAGGCTCTGTGCCATGACTCAGCAGGTGAAGATACTTGCTGCTAAGACTGATGACTGTAGTCTGCCATGTGGAAACCACGTAGCAGAAAGAGCTGACTCCTCCAAGTCATCCTCTAGCCTCCACTGCATGCTGTGGCATGATCTACCAAACCCAGTAGAGAAAAAATGTAAAATATATTTATTGTCTGTGCTTAGTTGATTTTGTGGCTATGGAAGTCTCTGACAGAGATGGCCAATTGTGTGTATCAGCAGTTCTCAAACTGTGGGTCCATGACCCCCATAGAGGGAACATATTAGATATTTACATTACAATTCATAATAGTGGCAAAATTATAGCTATGCAGTAGCAATGGTTGGAGGTCACCACAACATGAGGATCTGTATTAAGGGGTCAGAATAGGAAGACTGAGGACCTTGGTATACATAGTTTTGCTTGTAAAAAAAGGTAACACATGTGTATGGAATTTTATTCTGAATTACTTGAAATATTGCTAATCTCACATTTCTGACATCTTTTCATTTTACTTTTGAAATTAATATAAGTAGAACATTTCTCCTTTTTCTTTCCTCCCTCCAAACTCTCCAATATATACCCCCAATTTCCTTCACATTCTGCCCTCACTTTTTCACTGATTATTATTGCATGCATATGTATACACATATATATCTCTAATTATACCTGTTCAGTCCATATGGGATATGTGTGTGTGTGTGTGTGTGTGTGTGTGTGTGTATTATATATTATATATGGGCTGACCATCTGGCAGCAAGCAGCACACTGCTTTCCTCAGTTGCCTATAATTCTTCCTTTAGAGTTGAAATCTCAGGTGCTTTTCCCCCACTCACTATGGAACACCCATTGGTGTTTTCCTTGTTTAGATCACATTTTAGTAGCCCTGAATTTTTAAAATACATTAGTGTATAGCATCTACAAAGAACATCAACTGCAGCTCATCATTTATTTTTTTACAGAAAGTTTTATGATTCAACATGATTTTTACTATAAAATTCAGATGTAAACTTCCATCCTTGACTCTATTTTACGTACATGTCTGGACTCTGGATCAGGGTTCTTTTTCTAGAACACTGACACAGACTCTTTTCTTCATCTCTGACACTGGGAACTTTTCTAAAGGAGTCCAAGGCTGTCATTTTGCACAATGCTCCTCTTCATGGCTTGTGTGATTTATCACACTGACATTCGGGGAAACAACTCTGGAAGTAGGCAGCAGAGAGTGACATTATGCAGAATGCCTTAGGTTTATTTTCGTTCCCTGATTTGGACTTATTTGTTTTTCTCATTCGTTTTAACAGTGTAATGTGTAAGAGAGCAGGTGAACTTTTTAAGTTCAATTTCTTATTCCTTAACTGTGGCTAGTGTTCTGAAATACTAGAGTTGAGAAATTTATCACTGATAAATCATGACAGATTTTCCTGTGAAGTGGACTCTGAGGGACTATTTAGTACAGAAAAGGCTTAGGCCCTCAGAGTTTCTGCACTGAAATGAAAATCTTCAGTGGTGATATCTCCATGGAATTTCTCTTTCAGACCTGTTTGGAGAGTAGAAGCTTCCATCACCCAGGCAACTGGGGCATCCTACAAGATCCAAACCTGACTTGCAAGAGTTTTAGGGAGCTACATCTACCACAATCCTCAAGGAAAAGTTACGTTTATCAGGATGGGAAAATGTATGGAGTCTTCTATGGCAGATTTTTTTTGAGACAGAATTAAATCACGTAAGGAGATTCTGTACCGGCATTCTGTGTCTTTAAAAGTAATAAATCTTTACTCATTCCAATGTTCAGCCAGATAAGCCTAATTTCTAAGTCCCAGGCCAGCAAGGAAGAAAGACCTTATC
Organism: Chionomys nivalis; assembly: GCF_950005125.1. Classification (NCBI taxonomy): domain Eukaryota; kingdom Metazoa; phylum Chordata; class Mammalia; order Rodentia; family Cricetidae; genus Chionomys; species Chionomys nivalis. The sequence goes on along the minus strand of NC_080100.1, from coordinate 10,714,059 downwards.
TCAAAGACAGCTAGATTACACCTAAAGAATGATATGCAAAGTTGTCTTTTGGCCTTCTCAGAAGTGTGTGCATATGTGCATATGAAAACATAAGCCACAAAGTAGTCATCAAATATAACCTATAAACAAACTATATCTCAGTTTGTGGATTTGAGGTTCTATAATTTAGGATATATGTAATATCTTCTAAATGAGAAGGCTTTACATAACATTAGGTAAATCACATATAATGTGCAAGATATTAGGTTGAACAGAAAAAAATGGTGACATCGGCTCAGCGTGGAGTGAGTGAAATTGGATCTGAGCTGCTAAGCCTGCAAGGCAGCAGACAGGCCAACAAGTCTAGAAAGGAAGCAGTCAGCAGGGACGGTTACTACAGCAGACAATTGGGAAAACATGTCCCTTAATCCTGATATGAAATATGACCAGGATAGAACTGTGTGTAGCAAGCCAGGTTACTTTATTCATACAAATGGTGGGGTCATGTGCACACAAAACAAAGAATCATATGGCACAAAATAAGAATCCCAGTGTTCAGTGATCTCCTTAATTAAATATCATGCTGTTTGTATATACCTGGGGAAAGCGAACACTCAGCTCAATAGAAACATACAAGAAATCAATTATAAATAAATGAGCTTCAGCAATCCTGAAAGTTGTATGTGGCACATAGTTGTATCATTCCACTTAAGTCTTTGTATAGACAGCTGGGAGAAGATTACCTTTCAGAGAATTGCACAGTCTTAGCATTAAAAAAAAGAGTCACCTTTTTGAAGTACAGTGTGATCTTCGCAGAAGAACAAATGAAGCCAATGTCATCCAGGATTGTCTACAACTCTGGACACACACATTGCTCACGTGCAAATTTTGATTCTTTGAAGATGCCTACAGTATATCAATAGTGAGTGGACTTTTACAGTTAAAGCCCTAACCATTTTCTGTTGGAGATCACACTGAGGACCATCGCTGAATGTTCAATATCTAGGTCTGTAGTTCACATGGCACACTTAATAGGATGAGGCTCAATGGAAAACAAAAAATGATGGTGCAGTACTGGTTTATAGAGTCTGTCCGTCACTACAACCATAGGCCTGCCCATTCTACTATCTATGGACACAATGTTAGCACCCCTAGACACACACATGTGTGCAAGCACGTGCACACACATGCACACTCAATTAAACCTTGTCTATAGATGCTTTCCTGATCAACGACAGAGCTGAGCAACTCACAGACCACACTGTTCCACCAAACTTAGCAAAGATGGTAATTTTGTCTGTTTTTACTTGCCAGAGCCTTCATTGCCATTACCATAAAACTATTACTGTACTGTTACCACAGTAACCAATTGAAAGAACGAGTATTCCCACAAAGGACTACTACCATGTCATGACTACCACCACAAACTGAAAGAAGGACAATGATAAACATGGATTTATTGACAGCCGTGTAGGTTGAAAGTCCTACAACAAAGGCATCAACCAGGCTTCTCCTTCAGAAAGCTCCAGAGGGAATCACTTCTATCTGTTGAATTTCTAGAAGCACCTGCCTGCCCTGGACTATGGCATCTTCGCTGTACTCAGAAACATCATTCACAATCCTTTTCTTTCTACCTCGGTTCTCAAAATTCTTTCTGAGGTCATTTCTCCACCTTCTTCCTTCTCGAGTGAGAACCATCCATTTCCAAATCCACAAAGAGGGTCAAGAATAATCTTCACATCTCTAAGACGCCTCCTCAGTCACACTGGCCCCTTAACATAATCACTAGTTCTCAAACCAAGGATGGATGGAGCTATCTTTAGAGGTTAGTGTTACGTCAAACAATATGTTTTCTAAGAATAAAGGATTATCATCAATGACATGAATATCAGTAAGTACAATCTGGTCTAATATAATATTATTATATTTACCAAACATTCTTTAGTGTCTTAATTATTCCTTCTCCAATGTGTCTTTGCACTAAGGTGTGCTGTCATCTCAGAACGCAACAGGGGCACATCAGAGCCTTGAATTTGGCTTTCACATTTCTTCAATCAAAACTTTGAATGCTGTTGCAAGGAACCAAAATAATCACACAGAAACTTTATCAATTAAATCGCTGCTTGGCCCATTAGCTCTAGTTTCTTATTGGCTAACTCTTACATCTCAATTTAACCCATTTTCATTAATCTTTGTATCATCACAAGGTCATGGCCTACCAGCAAAAAGTTCCAGCACGTCTATCTTTGGCGGTGGATCCATGGCATCCCCTTACTGAGTGCCACTAAATTTTGAATATGACAAGGCCTTGAAAATTTTTGTCAACAAGAATACTACATTTATTTGTTTCTCATCTACTACAGGATAAAGAGGTCACACTTATGCATAGCTACAATGAGTATAAAGAAAGAATGCCATCAACGCAGTGGGGCACAATTGTAGGTGTGCTTCTATGAAGAAGACTGTGGCAAGGGTTTAAGTAGTGGTTACACTTGTCAAAGGTTGGGGTGAAAAGCATCAGATGGAAAATATGTGTGGGGATTCAATTGGGTGACTGTCCCACACGCTAGATGGGTTGTATTATGTGACAAAAGTGGCAAGCAAAACCTTTCAAATTCTAGATCAGAGGATTTATGCAACATATACATTCTGAAGGGACTTGATCAGAAGTGGATACTGAGGTGAAGCTATGCGAGGAGAATATTACTCTGACTGAAATTCAGAAGAAAGGAGTGCGCTTCCTGTTCTCCATCCTTATTTCCAGGCAGGAGCTGCATCCTCAATACTGCAGCTTCAGACAGCCCACTCTTTTCTTCCTCTTATTTTCATGTTTTATTTTCTATAACATGACTTTTTAGCTCCAGGGCAGGCAAAAATAAAATATACAAAGCCCCCAAAAAACTGCATGTCTCCCTGGAGTTTGCCTCTTAAAGGGGAAGTGAGGGGCATTAAACAAAAGTTCTAAGGTTTCATATGGTAATATCCATATGGAAAGCTTAACAAGAGCGTATTTATGCACACATGTGCCTGCAGATTTAAGACAGTCTCAATGTGGATGAAGATTTTTTAAAAAATGAGGAAACAAGCCATGGAAGAGCTGTGTTCAACACAGAGAACTGCAAGTGCAAAGTGTGCCCTGGGAGGTGCCGTGAGGTGAGAATGAAGGATTACGAGCCTAGTGTCAGAGACGGTGTATGTGTGTGTGTATGTGGGATGGTCACATGGAGAACACTGTTCAGTACTGCTAATACAGGTTTTCCTTTGGAGTTAGTTAGGACCTGGAGGTTTCTAGATGTAGTTGATAAGATCAGACATGTGTGTTAACTCTGTCATCTCGATGCCAGTGCTGAAACTCATCTACATGGAACAGGGGTGGAAGCCTCCTGTATAACACCTAGGAGGGCTCTATTTCAGTGTGTCCCCCATACATATACTGTTACCTAATAGCTTGAGTGGAGATATTAAGAGGGACGATCTCTCTATGGCTCATCGCAAACGTGTTCAAACAAGCCACACCCTCGCTGTTCACCCTCACATGCCTTTTGTCATGAGAGGTCATGGCATACATCTCATTTTGTCCTTTTACCCTCCCACCATGTTTGACTAAAGCAAAAAGGCACGATATAGGTTACAGGCCAGCAGCACAGTGCTGTAACATACGGGGGTTCTCCATAATCCTGAACTAGGATGAGGTGTGTGTGTGTGTGTGTGTGTGTGTGTGTGTGTGTGTGTGTGTGTGTAACATATTTCTACATCAAAATTTTATTCTCCCAAAAAAGGACTAAGAAGTTGGGGAATAATCTAGCTGAGATATGAGTCCAGAGTGTTAGCAACATAGAAAACAAGGAGCCTGTGTATATACATGTACTTAACATAAAACCTGTGGGGCTTGTATGCTTTAGGATGGCTTTAAGACATTACACTGTCTAAACTTCTCAGCCAAACTAAAACTTCCATGTGAGGAAGGCTCGTAGCTTATGTGTCCCCAGGGACTTGTTCAGGTTGGACCCTGGATCTTAGAGAGAACAAGTACTTGATTTGGATCAGGTTTTGATCGTTGGATACAAAGCAGCTGAGCAGCATCCAGAGACCAACTGCAGCCTTGCGAATGATTCCAGAACTCTTTCCATTTGCATCCATGACCAACTATGTGACAAAACATTTTCTGGGACAAGTCCCAATCTTCCCCACTTGCCAAAAGCCCTCTAGCACATCATTTTATTGCTGAAACTTTAGCTGTACTCAAATATTCCAAGACTGTATTATTAAGCACTGAGTAATTTTTTTATTCCATAAACTTTACTTAGCATGCTCTTTTGGTTTGAACACAAATAAACAAAGCCCCAAAGACAGAGACGTAACTTGCAGAATTCACAAAAATAGAAGAGAGAGTAAAAGCACATTGGATCTTTGGCTCTGGTTTCATTAAAGAAAAGGGAAACTGTGATTCTTTTGTTCTCATGATAATGGCTCAACGATTTTCAAACATTTATGGGATGGGATAACTGATTGCTCATTCCTAAAAGAAAAGAACAGCAAGGAGATTCTGTGCCATGGTGATCTCCAGCAATGTGCCTTTTGGTGTCAGCAGACAAGCACCAACATTCACATTCAGATCCTTCATCTAGATACAGTGATTCCTTCCTGCAGTCACTGTGAGCTCATTGCGATTACCCAATTTTCAGGTAAAAAACTTGGGAATAACTGAGTTAGGAACATTAGGTCAGAGTCCCCCTCTGCACCTGCTAAGACTCAGCATATCTGGTTTTCATTCAGAAGCAAACCCTGTGTTGCATTTGTATGCCTCTGTCCCATTAGCAGAGAAATGGGAAGCAGGTGAGAGGCGTGAGTCCTTTCCATCTCTAAAAGCTGGAACAGCCACTTGAACAGCCACTGCAGGGAGCAGAGAACTGACGGAAAGAACAGACAGTCCTGGGATTCGTCTTCCACAGTCAGATTACTGTGTTTTCAAACAGACAACATGGAAACCACACCATCTGTGATCCGGCACCACCCCAACCCGGTTGGCATGGGATGATGTAAAGCTCAATAGAAACAACAAGAAGAAAAGCATCCCAAGACTCTTGGGAAATCCATTTTCATTACTTGGCATAAAAATATACTTGACAAAAAAAAATCATTTGTCAGTCACTTAACCAAGAGAAAAAGATGAAGCATCAAGAATGAAAGAAAGCAGGTGACATGACATAGATGGAACAAAAGTGAAAGGTAACTGGAGGGGAAATGATGTTGAGGAAGGACAAGAGCTTGGGAAGGTTGGGAACCCATCCATGAACAAAGGCCCACTCTATTCTTGGCTGTCAATGTTCCCCAAAATGCCAAAGCAATTACCTACAATGCAAGAACACACCTTAGTGCTTCTGAAGCTATGAGGCCGTTTAGGGGTATAAGATGAGGAGGCTATTTTGATGAGTGTTCCCAAAACAAGTTCAGAAAACAGCCCTCTTAACGGACTGCCTCTCTTGCCTGTTCTCTGCAGTACTTGCTGAAGGTGACTGTGGGATTACGACTTTAATGTGGTGCTTTAAAGGCAAAGTGGACTCTAAGCTGACCTTTGGAAATCCTGGATCAGAAGGAAATAGAATCCAAATCTATGAGGTAAGCAGGATAGCAAGAGCCTCTTTCGTGGTAAGCAAATGACCTCTCACTGAGAAAAAGACCCAGCCTGCAGGGAGGAACAATTCCTAAGGATCCAAATAGTAGGTTTAGTGACAGAGGCTCTAGACAATCAGGAGTCAGCCCGTCTTCTCATGGTAGTTTGGTTGGGGACACGAATTTGTAAAGTTCATCATCACATTTCAGTTTTCAAGGACCCCGCTAGTCATATTTTAACAATCTTTCTGGTGACATACTCCCCATAAGGCTCCTGCCTCTTCCTGGAGCAAGTCCACCATCCTTTCTGACTTTGGATACATCTGTGCAGGAACACAGCCAAGTACACATTCCTCCAAACACCAAGGAATCTGAAACTTGTAGAATGTGGGTCCTCAGTGTTACAAAACAGATGATATTTATTCTTTAGGCTGTTCAAATGACTGTATAGGTTCCGTACTAAAAATGAGAGCATGCATAAGGATATACAGTAATACGTGTACAGAGATAATTACATATTCAGCTAGTCCAGTAAAACATCTTGATATTACTTTAATGTAATAATAATTTAAAGAAAATCATTCTTTTCTAGTCCTAAATAGGTATCTTTAGAGAGAGTCCATTCTTGAAACTATACAGAGAGTAAGGAACACTCAGAGCGTTTGCACAATTTGCTCATGCTAACTGATTCGAGATTAGAGAAACACCTGGATGACATTGTTGGAGCTAATTTTACTTTAATCACTGAATGTTTAAAGAGCTGCATGTTTTAATCCAACATGCCTCTGGAAGACTCAAAGTATTCCTATAAATCTATTGCAATGAAAGTACTCATTAAAAATCAAAAAGAAGTAGAGACGATGGTAAATAAATGAGCAATGGGTATGTGTCCAGAAACAAAGAGTGGGGAGTATACGGTACATGGTATAGAACTTCAAAACAGGTGTCACACCTAGAGAACTGATTTCATTGAATCAGTAACCTCCAGTTCGACCTTACAGTGTATCTGTAATACTGCAGGTGCTTGGTTTGCAGTATTGAGTGTGGAGTGCATGCAGTAAGAACAATGTTGTCATTTGACACTTTACCTTCTTAGTGGAAGATATTTCTAATCCAAAGTATTAGTTCAAAACACAAGAAAGGCATCTCGTGAGACACAATTTACTGCGTAGTTCATAAGGGAATAGCAAACTTACACTAAAAGTCTCTATGATCAATGGCTTGCCTCTTTGATGTTGCTTCCTTTTATGGAATTCTACATCATTGCTGAATAAACAGAAAGGAAGTTTTCTCGACTTCTTTGTAGAACTTGGAATATTATTATTAACATAATGAATACTACAGAATATTTCTGACATCACGGGCTTAAGCTGCTTATGTCTGAACCCATTTTTTTTCTCTATCCCAGATTGTTCCTTCTACCCACATTTTATAAACAACAACAACAAAGAAACAAAAAACAAAACAACAACAAAAGAAAACATTAAAAGAAGTTTTCTTTTCTTTGGATACCATCTTCTCTCAAGGAAAAGCTCTTCAGAATCTGATTCCGTCTTCAGAACCAGGTAGAAGGTCTCTCTAAGTAGGTGAGTTCCTACCACACTGCTCCCTCTCTCAAAGTTGTTCACAGATCTCATTACTTATGGCCTTAAAGACTGTCTGTGTTAGAACAATTTCTCAGTCAAGGACCCATTTTTTGTATTTTTTTTAAATTAACCTTGATGAATGATGTGCTTACTGTTAGAACTAGATCATTAATTGAAGCCATTAGATCACAAGTTCATTTTAGGTACAGACATGTATAGCTTACTCAGCATCTTGTCCCCAGTCACCTAACATATTTTCTGGAATCAGCATTCTAGAATCAATGCAATTAATCCACTCATCCAGCAATCATTCAATATCCAACAATGTCAAAATCTACTGGGGAGCTGAATTCGGTTATAAATTGGTATGAAATACACAGGGCATTGATTTATATAATTACTTTGAAAATGAAATGTGTCTCATTTGGGCTGAAGAGATGTTCTAACCTCTGCAGAGGGCTCAGGTGGTGCCAGAATAGTGGCTCATTGCAGTTCAAAAGGAGCTGATGCTCTTGTGTGGCCATACGATATACATACATACATGCAGGCAAAAGACTCATACACATAAAATAAAAATAGTTTTTAAAAGAATTACCTCATGTTGTTTTCCCATTGTAGTCTCAAAGTACTCCAATGGTTACTACAGTGCCTAGACTGCAAAGAACCCAGTCCTTAAATCTGTTCATTCACACAACCTGTGTGATGGGAACGTAGTTCTCAGGGATGCAGCCCCAGAGCTAATGTTCTCTATATTAAGTGACTTTAGAGAAACCTTCTATTCACTAAGTCAATCTACTTAGCAAACTGTGGCGGTACTGTTGCTGGCAAAAGGAATATAACCATAAGCGATCATTTGCCCTTGTGACTACATTCTCGCACAAATCTAAATTCACATATAGTAGTATCTAGTCCCTAACAATGAAGCTATTATTACCTATTTTTGGATTTGGTCTTAGAGCATATTAATTTGTAAAGGTAAATAACTGTGCACTTAATGAAAACTCAGCAAGGTGCTCATTTAAATCATAGAAAATAGTGAGAATGCTAACTCAGTGCACAGAGAAGACCTGAAGCTCTGGGTGCCAGAATTATTGGGAACCATTTAAACCAGATAAAAAGTAACTACATTATCTCTAACCTAGTCCACCCTCCCAACAAAAATGTGTTGTCTAGGCAAAGGAGTCTTATTTATGTCTAAATAAAAACTGAGATCTTACAGTGAAAGAAAAAGAGTGCCCAGAGAAGAGACTAGGGACAGAAGAGAAGGCCTAAACCCAGTTCTGCCCAGCCAGGGCTCTACTGACTTACACTACATCTCAGACACGTGAGTTCACTCACAGAGTATTTTAAGTAGTTTAATATGTGCTCTGACAAACATTCCAGACCTTAGAATAAATAAATAACTAAATAAAGCCATGCACCCTCATCTCTCGTAGGATTTAAATCCAATGTGGTGCCAAAGCAGAAGAAAGCCAGTGTGTCTTGCTTTAAACATGGCCATTGGGACATGGAAAATGTCACAGAATGTGGATCTAATTCTTGCCGGTGACAACACCACGTGGAATTCACATCATGGCCTCCTGTGTGGTAGTCTTTCAGAATCTGATGCTGAATGGTCCGTTTCCTCCTGATAATTCAATCTTAGAAAAATAAAATAAGTTTCAAGTCCGAAAATATGTAAGCTAGATTGTCGGTAGTTACCATTGAAAAGGTGTTTACTTTTTCCTCTCTCTCCCTAAACTGAAGGGATATTCCACTTGGTTACTGCACACAGAGCTTCAGATGTTTCCTCTTTTCCCTCCTGCACAAGGGAACCAAGGGCCTCCGAGAAGGAAGGATTTTCCTAGGGTCAACACGTGAGTAAACGCTATGAAGAAGATTCACTGGAGAATTGCAGAGTGCCCCCTCTGTTCTTACAGACTACCTTCCTCACCTTCCTCCTGCTTTGGGCCACTTCCTGGTCTCATCACATCTTGCTTTATCACCTGTAATCAACTGAAAGAGTGAAAGGCCAGAAATCCAGGCCACCAAAGACAAGAGGGTATGGAGACTAGGAGCCTCAGTGTGATGCCAGCCTGTAACTCGTCCGTGTGACATCAGCCCATTACTTGGTTGAAAAACTCAGTAGTATGATGCCAGCCTGTTACTCGGGTCAGAAACTCATCAGTGTGACGTCAGCCCGTTACTCGGGTCAGAAACTCATCAGTGTGACGCCAACCTGTTACTTCAGGTTAGAAACTCATCAGTGATAATAACCTACTTCTCATGTCTAAATCTCAGAATCCAAGATGAGTCAATGTCTACCTCTGGCTGTTTAGGTGCACTGCACAAATACAGTAGCCAACATAGGTTATGCCACAGAAAATTACAGCAGCCAGTGTCATCGTTCTCTCATTGAGCTAAAGCGACGTCACTTTTCACTTAGAAGGCTGAGCTAGACATTAAAATTAGTAGTGGATCTCCGTGATGACCAATGTGACAACCTGAGTGTAGTCCCCAGGACCCCCATGGTCAGGGAGACTGGCTCCTTTCAGTTGTACTCTGACCCCAGGTATAGATGCCCGCATATTCACAACACTCCAAATAAATAAATAATGTAATGATGGAGATGGAAAATATTAAAATATTTCCATTTAAAATGACCAATATTATTGGCATAAAGTTGACATTAACTAGCCTTGTGAAGAGATTTTTTCTTTTTTGGCTGATCGAGCTAACACATTGGCAGCTGTCACTTCCCTTTAGTACACGCCTAAAGCACCTGAAACCTAAAATGAGCAGGTTAATTTCGAAAGCTTCGATCAGCGTGAAACCATCATTCATGGCTCACTATGCAAATTCACCTTTCATGATGGCATATTAATTTGTAAAATTTGACATAGTCTTTTTAAAATTGCACAGTTTCTGATAGGACCACTCCTAAATTTTTAGAGGATAATATGATGATGACAGGCATTTCAAGGAATCACAAAAGCCTTGATGGATTGGAAGATAGAATTGAAATGATACAGTTGTGAGTGTTATGGTTCTCAGGGAAAAGGTGTCTTGGCAGTTGAGACCAAAGGACTACCACAAAGTCACACGGCACAACAAAACTCACACAAGAGATTTATTGGAAGGGATGAACCCAGGAGGATGGCTGCCTCTGATCAAGCCAGAAGCAGCAAAGAACTGAGCAGAAGACAGGGTTTATATAGCTTTTCTCAGGAGGAGGGGTACACTCTCCAGGGTGAAGACTGGAGGGATTTCAAGTTCAGAATTTGAGGAGAGTTCAGGGATTAGTAGAATTCAAGTCCTGAGGTTGGGTTTTTACTCTGTAGGGCTGGATCCAGGGATTAGGGCAGTTAGAGAACTCTGTGGGTGCAACATGGAGGGGTTTACAATAGACAGGTGGTGACCTGTTCATTGTGTTAGAAATTTATACATGTATATAATGTGCTTTGATCAAATCCATCCCCTTTGACCTCCCCTTCAAAATGTTATCCTACCTAGTCCATATACACTCCACAACAACAAACTGCATGTTCTTTGTTTGTGATCCCACACTGTCTATGTAAGTACCAATTCTGAGCACTATTACTCCTCTAATTTACCTACTGTGCCATCTTACTGATCCTAGAAAATGAAGTTTATTCCATTACAAATTCGGCTATATCTGTGTATTTCTTTTTTAAGTAATTAATTTTTAAAAAAGAAAACAAACTCTCTTTTTTTCATTTTACATACCAATCCCAGTTCCCACTCCCTCCCTCCTCCCATTCCTTCCACCAAACCCTCCCATCCTACCCTTCATCTACTAACAGAGAGGGTAAAGGCACATTGCTTTGGGGATGGTCCAAGGCTCTCCCTACTATATCTAGGCTGAGCAAGGTATTCATCCAAAGAGAATGGGTTCCCAAAAAGGCCAGTATAAGCAGTGGGGATAAATCCTGGTGCCACTGCCAGTGGCCTCACAGTCTGCCCCAGCCATACAACTGTCAGCCACATTCAGAGGGTCTAGTTTGGTCCTATGCTGTTTCTTTCCCTGTCTGACTGGAGTTGGTGAGATCCCTTAGGTCAGGTAAAATGTTTTGGTGAGTGTACCCATCATGGTCTTGACCTCTTTGCTCATATTCTCACTCCTCCCACTCTTCAACTGAACTTTGAGAGCTCGGTCTAGTGCTCCAGTTTAAGTCTCTGCCTCTGTTTCTGTCAGTTGTTGGATGAAGGTTCTATGGTGATATTTAAGATATTCATCAGTCTCAATAGAGGGCAAGGCCAGTTCAGGCACCCTCTCCTCTATTGCCTAGGGTCTTAGCTGGGGTCATCCTTATGTATTCCTGGATATTTCTCTAGTGCCAGGTTTCTGGAGGAAGGACGGAGATGACAGGAAAGAGATATTTTGGGCGGGGAGCCATTATGAGACTATATATTTCTTAAAATCAAAAACAAAACTTTGGAAATTCATTTTGCTAAAGGTGAAAAACAACCTCATTGTAAATGTAACTTAGAATAGTAAAATCATAAATACAATGCTGAAATATTCACATGGAAATAGTTGCACAGTTGTTGTAAGGAGGCCACTTGGTTCCTGGCTGCTCAGTTCTGAAATAATCACATAGAAGTCCTATTATTTGCAATACTGTTTGGCCAATAGCTTAAGCATATTTTTGGCTAACTCATATTCTAAATTAATCCAACTCTATTAATCTGTTTATTGCCACGAGGCTGTGGCTTACTGGGTAAAGTTCTGGCATCTCTGGTTGAGCTACATGGTTTCTCCCTGCCCTTCTTTCTCCCAGCATTCAGCCTAGCTTTCCCCACCTAACTAAGCTAAGCAACACATAGACAGAGGGACCTCCCACACCACACAATCTAACACTAAGTTTAAAATTAAACATATCCTGCAATTAGCAAAATTGACTCAAATTATTATGGACCTAAGAACCTATAGAGAATGTTTTCTCTACAGAAAATACTTTGATCTACAGAGACAAGTCAATTCTAAATGTCAACAATTTTGAATTTATTAGTGACAAAACAAAATCTTGAAGATGGTACTACATATTATTAAAACTGATTTATTGGGAGCCCATCAAGGCCAGCTGGTCTGGGACTGAATAAGCATGGGTTGAAACTGGACTCTCTGAGCATGGCGGACAATGAAGGCTGATGAGAAGCCAAGGACAATGGCACTAGGTTTTGATCCTAATACATGAACTGGCTTTGTGGGAGCTTATCCTGTTTAGACGCTCACCTTCTTGGACGAAGATAGAAGACCTTCGTCTTCCCGCAGGGCAGGGAATTTGTTCTTTTTTTTTTTTTTTCCTTTTATTTTTTTTATTAATTAATTTATTTAATTATTAAAGATTTCTGCCTCTTCCCCGCCACCACCTCCCATTCCCTCCCCCTCCCCCCATCAAGTCTTCCTTCCTCCTCAGCCCAAAGAGCAAGCAGGTTTCTCTGCCCTGTGGGAGGTCCAAGGACCACCCACCTCCATCCAGGTCTATTAAGGTGAGCATCCAAACTACCTGGGCTCCCACAAAGCCATTACGTGCAATAGGATCAAGAACCCATCAGGGCAGGGAATTTGGACTGCTCTTAAGTATCGAGAGGGAGGAGGAATGGTGTGGGGGGAGGAGAAGAGGAGTGGGGATAGAGGGAGGGGAGTGGGGGAGGGGGCAATATTTGGGAGGAGGGGAGGGAAATGGGAAACGGGGAGCAGGTGGAAATCTTAATTAAAAAAGAATAAAAATAAAAATAAAAAAAAAGAAAAAGAAAAAAAAGAAAAACAACAAACCTATAGAAAATAATATCATTTAGTAAAATAAAAGACTTAACATGGAGAAACTCTATGCAGAAGAATGAGACTGCTTCTAATATATGTTGTGGTATGTGTGTATGTGGTGTGTTATGGTGTGTGTATTGTGCTGTGTTGTATGTGTGGTATATTGTGTGTGTTGTGTATGTGCTGTATTGTGTGTGTTATGTGTCTTGTGGTGTGTATCTTGTGGTATGTGTGTTTCCTGTGTGTGTTGCATGTGTGTGGCTTGGTGAGCAGCTCTGCTGAGAAGGAGATCATCCCTATTTTGTTTCCTTTGGTGTCTCTTGCTTTTTTTCAAAGTCTCAGTTTTCATGTGTGCTCTCTCACTGGGTAAACCGAGTCTTTCAAGCAACAGATGGTTATTTATTGTATTTATCTTCCATTGATCCTCCCTTCATCACAGTGGACTTGCCTACTTCTGTGGTTCTGTACATGCACAGCTGCCTTTCCTCCAACCTCAGTCTTCAAGGCTGACACAAGCTCCAGCCACTGTGAGCATACTGTGAGCCAGTGTGTGTCAATATCACCAAATATATGACAAACGAAAACACAAATGATCCCTAATTCAGAAGCACCTTCTAATCTCTGAAGTGACTGATAATAATCCTTCCATGAGGCATAGCCTCAAACCAAAACACACACACACACAGCATATATCATAATACACAGCATAACACACATGCACATACCTCTATATAAACCTCTGCATGAACTTAGTAGTTTCCATGGAAAATCTAACTATTCAATCAAATTAACACAGCCTTGGACTGCTTCAGCCTGTATTTTTCCTTCAATGTTTATTAACTAGAAATGCAGAATAGCAGATCAAGAGCTATTTGATTCTTGATAATCTAGAAGTCAGAATTTTTCCCTCAGAGGGGACAAGATAAATCAACAATGCATTACTAATTTGTTCTCCTGGGAAACATTAACTGCACTGATTTGCGGTCTTTCTCAAATCCAGCAAACACAGCATCTAGTAACGAATGAACATTTGAGTAATTTGGCAAGTTCTTCTTTAATAAATTTCTGCAATATAATTTTGAGAGAACATATTTTGTGGACTAGACCTGAGAAAGGAGTCATCAGAACTCTAGATCTCACTGCATGGGCCACATCACCAGGGAAGCTGAATGCACCAAAGGGCATTTTACAAACTCAGTGTAAATCACGATCAATTGTACTGTACAAAAACATCTCACTGGGATATAAATATAACTAAAAAATACTTTAAATAAACTATGAAGTTACTATGGATTATTTAAGTATGAACCAAGTTCGCTTCTACAAGGCATGTTATTTGAAACAACAAACTACATAACAAAAATGTAGTGATTCAGAGACACACTTGATACCACTTGGATTGGCACAGTCCCATTTGCAGAGAAAAGACCAAAGGATATTTTGAGTCACATGAAGACCCAAGTCTTCCTTCCAGTATGACCAGCTCATAGCAGCAAGCACTGCAGACTCCCCTTATTACATATTTTAGGACATGCAATTGCATTTCTGAGTCTCCCAAATCAGAAAATTGGTTTCACGCAGAGGCCTGAATTACTTGGAAACAAGCAGAGATTAACAATGAACACATTATTGAGTGCATCTCCACAAGGAGCTCTTTTGGCTTCAGTCCATCTACATTTTATCTGTACCACATCTTGAAAGGAAGTTTTTAAACATGTCATTTTGATCAAATGCGTGGACCCCGTCAAGTCCTTGGAAGTTTGGGGGACCTCATTATTGAGGTTTAGTTCCACTTCAAGGAGAGTTCTTGTCTTACTACCAAGAAACAGGCATTACATGGGCACACAACCTTATTTCTATCATCCTTTTGATAATAAAAGATACCAACAATATGCTTCATTTTTAAACATGATTCTTAGGATAGGTTTTGCTTTTCTTTAAAAGCATGTCCATTGAGGTGGCCAAGCAAAAGCTGTAAACAGCTTCCTTATCACTGTCCAGATCACGTCTTATAGAAGCAGTGTTTTGTGAAGATGATATTCACAGACTGAACTGGCTGTGAAGTTTTGTGTCATAATAAGATTATGTACCCAACACATTCACCAAAAAAATCATTTAGGTGACGCCTCTGACAGAATTTTCCAGGATAATAGCACATATGCTAAGCTATCTATAGTTTAGATTAAATGATCCTACAGTTTCAAAATGTTTCCCAAGATACCATTAATCTCATGGTCAATTGCTGAATTTGATATGGTAATCTTTGATCTATATACTCCAGCCCAGTGGTTCTCAACTTTCCCAATGCTGTAATTCTTTAATGTAATTCTTTTTTTAAATTTTTTTTAATTTTATTCTTTTTTAATTAAAATTTCCACCTCCTCCCCGTTTCCCATTTCCCTCCCCCTCCTCCCACATATTGCCCCCTCCCCCCACTCCCCCATCCCCACTCCTCTTCTCCTCCCCCCACTCCATTCCCCCTCCCTCTCTATACTGAAGAGCAGTCCAAATTCCCTGCCCTGCGGGAAGAAGAAAAACGTATAGTCATCTGCCTGGATAGGGGAAGTAGACAAGATTGAGGGGCAAAAACTGGGAACTTGCGGGTGAGGTGGCAAGGGGCAAAGGGGAAATGGGGTGAGAAATGTGAGAAGGGGAGGATGGGAGGAGCTTGGGGGAATGGGATGGTTGGGATATAGGAAGGGTGGAATACGGGAGCAGCGAAATATATATACTAACTAAGGGAGCCATCTTAGGGTTGGCAAGAGACTTGACTCTAGAGGGGCTCACAGGTGTCCAGGGAGATGTCCCCAGCTGGTACCTTGGGCAACTGAGGAGAGGGAACCTGAAATGACCCTATCCTATACTGATGAATATCTTGCATATCACCTTAGAACCTTCATCTGGCGATGGATCGAGATAGAGACAGAGACCCAATTTGGAGCAACGAACTGAGCTCTTAAGGTCCAAATGAGGAGCAGAAGGAGGGAGAACATGAGCAAGGAAGTCAGGACCACGAGGGGTGCACCCACCCACTGTGACAGTGGAACTGATCTATTGGGAGCCCACCAAGGCCAGCTGGACTGGGACTGAATAAGCATGGTTTGAAACTGGACTCTCTGAACATGGCGGACAATGAAGGCCGATGAGAAGCCAAGGACAATGGCACTAGGTTTTGATCCTAATACATGAACTGGCTTTGTGGGAGCTTAGCCTGTTTGGATGCTCACCTTCCTGGACCTAGATAGAAGTGGGAGGACCTTGGTCTTTAATGTAATTCTTTATGCTGTGGTAATCCCCAAATAATGAAAATTATTTTTATTGCTACTTAACAACTGTAACCTTGCTACTTTTGTGAATATTAATGTAAATATCTGTGTTTTCTGATGGTCTTAGGCAACCCCTGTGAAAGGATCATTAGACTCCAAAAAGGTCAAGAGCTACAGTTTGAGTACCATTGATCCAGTCCTATGTCTGTTTTCCCCAATACGTATTTGTACCCACCAGGAGAGAGAGAGTAAAATCAGAACTTACTACTTAGGTGAACCCCTTCTTTGTAAATAAGATTGCTGTTGAATAAATGCATTAAGCATTAAAGAGGTCATCCTGAAGTAGGGTGGTCTCATAACCATTTTAGACTAAAGTCCTTACACGAAGACAGGAACAACTCAGAATGAAGGCCTGAGGTAACAGAAGCAGGAGAGGAAGCGATGCTGTGGTAACCAGGGGAACTGAAGATGGGCAGTCCTGTTCAGACACCTGGGAGGATGCTTCCCAGAACATCAAAGGGAAAATGACACTTCAAATTGAAACTTCTAGCAGTCTGAAGTGTGAAACAAGTTACTTCTGGAGCAATGTACAGAGTTCATGGCATTTTGTTTCAGCATCCTTGGGAAACCACAGCACCTCATGATGGTGCAGCCAGTAGCAAGATTCCTAGAGTGGAGGGTACAGCCAGAGCCTTGCTTGGGGGCCTTTACTAGAAGACTCTCCCCAACCCTCACAAAGACAGGGTTACTACCGTCATCTCACTTAGACTACTAATTTCCCTTCTTCTCCAGTGACAGATCAAATTTTGCTCTGAAGGTAACTTCCTCCATGTTGGGAGGGAGTGCCTCTAAAACCAGCAAAATGCATATTACTAGTTTCATATCAGACTTAGGATCATTGTTTGTCCTATAAGTAGGGACCAAAAACTTAGTCAATTAAGAGGGTTCATGTTATCACATTTGTAATTAGTTTGTAAACTATGCCTAAAGAAATAGGAATTGCTGATTAATTTGATTAATGTTAATTAAGTATTGTTTAAGCTGTCCTTTCACGTTAGCTTCTGTTATGGAGAGAAGCCATCTACAATTACAGGCCAAATTTTTTGAGCAGCTGAATTCAGTCATGCTAATTGAGTCAATGTATAGCAACAATACTGATATGTATGGGTCTAACAGAGATAAGAAAATAATTATTTTCTAACTGGGGACAATCCTTGACCATCAACAAGTATTTATAATCATTGTTTCAGATTAAACTTAGAATAAAACAGTCTTTTACATTATAAAAACACATTTATTGTATTACCCTTATTTTGTTTATTGTTGACTGATAAAAGTGTAAAGATCATTATATTCATTCATAAAAGTCACCACTATAATTTTGTAATTCTTAAACTTCTATTTATTGTTTATTTACTTATTGAGACAAGGTCTTACTACTAATCAGCAGGCCTGGCTTGTCTTGAATTCACAGTAATTCTCCTGCCTCAATATCACAAGTACTAAAACTATAAGTAAGATTGACAATACCTAGATAACTCTTCACTGATTTTACTTCAGAATATTTCACCTAAATACCCCTCTAATACTTCCTGCACATTAAAAATTCATATGGAAATCCATAAACTCAAGATTAATGATATAAGATTTATATTTATGAGATGTCTACTGAGTTTGAATGTGTAACTGATTCAATCATGTTCTAGAAGTTGGCAGGATTTTATAAAATTCTCTGATAATATCAGCTATTTTTCCAAAGAGTATTATGGATGATTTGACTTGCACAGACACGTTTGTCTGTGTGTGTTTTGCATGTGTGTTTGTGTGTGTATGTGTATGCATATTTGTGTGTGTGCTTGTGTGTCTGTGTGGTTTTTTGAAAAGGACTCTTTTTTTATAATTTTCCTTTTGTTTATTTCCTGTATCCCAACTTCTGAAACTTACATTAAAAAAAAAATACTTTGTCTTCATGTTGCAACTTTCCATGTGGGTATCAAGGCTGTAAATCAGCATCAAATTTCCTCGAAGTTATCAGTCAGTAGACTGATCTTATAAGGAATATTCTCATCCTAAGAGTATGTTTGAACCATTTGGCAGATTTAAAAAGCAGAATTTCATTAGTTTTTAGCTCCAGGATGCTGGTTAGCTTGCGCAAAGTCCAAAATAGCGCTGGCTTTTTAATTCAGTCATTTTCTTTTTTTTTTTAACTTACATTTAAGCATATTTAAAGAAAAAGACAGAATCTCATTATTTTGCTTTTCCAGGCAAGTTTTAAAATATGCAAAAGAGAGGCAAATTTGTTCTTTTGATAGTTTAATTAAGCCTGTGTGTGTAGATGGTCTGTCAACTCCCTTTACAAAGGGCTATTTTACCTCCAACATTCTGTCCTCACTCTCTCCATCCCCAGTCTGTCTCCTTACCTTGAGTTTAGAATATGGAGACAGTCTGTTCAGAAACCCCTTCATAGCTTTCACTACATTCTACACACTAAGATCATTTCAGTCTTATAGAACTTATTAAATCTTACCACTCTTTGGCTCAGAACCATACATTTGCTCAATGATTCCCTTCAAAATTAGATGTAATTCCTTGGTCAAGCATTTATGATCCTTGTAAACATGTCACTGAAATGTGTCTGCCTCTCTTTATACTCTCTCTCTCTCCACATACACAGACACACACATACAAACACACACACACACGCACAAACACACACACACAACACACATGCACAGATGCACACAACCACACCTTGAAGCTGAACAGATATACCAAACATTCTTTCAAGTCACTCTGACCCCCAAAGGAAACAATCTCATAATTTTTTGAACTTTGACAATCTGACTACTGAATCCCCAGAAACTCCCACCATCTGTGTGTTGATTGATTATACGTGAGCCTCTTTTCCCTGTCATATTGATCTCTAACACCTTTGTTAGTCACTTACTATTGCTGATAGTAGTGACATAAAATTGCTGACACCACAGTTTTCCTGTGAAGAATGAAGTTGTTAAAACAAGCATTCGGATACTACAGTATGCAGTTACCAAACACGTGAAAGGAAGCTTGTACCAAAGACTATCATAGATTGAACGGGCACTTCTCCAAAAATAACTGTCAGGGAACATGGGATTCCAGAAAGATAAAATTGTCCCTCGGGACAATTCTCAAGCACACCTTTGAATAAATTGATATCATGATAGAAGTCATCACTGATGAGATTCTAAAAAACTGTGGAGCTGATAAAATACCACAAACAAAAGAATGTGAACACTCATGTAATGGAAAATTCCCTTTAGAAATTTAATAGTAATAAAGACTTGTCATAAGCAATATGTTAAAGCACCTGAGAAATACAAACTCTTGAAAAATAACAACTAAACACAGAAATACACAGGATAAATTAGTAAGATTTTATGTTCAGGTTTAGAGCAATCAGAAAATAAAATAAATAAACATGGTTTTAAGTATTTAAGGGTCTAGATTGTATCTGGAACCCATCTAATTTACAATAATTCCTTTGTATCCTCTTAAATCAATGTATAGAATGTGAGGGAAAGCAGAATTATAATTGAATGGATAATTTTACACCCTGTTAGTTTCATGTGATGGCTCAGATATATTTAATTCTAGTTATCTAATGTTGGCGGTACTGCTGTGTCCTGAGGGTTTCAGAATGACTGGGGCATGATGAAAATGAAGCTGAGCACACTGAGCCCCAGTCTCAGAAAAGCAAACTCCATCCCCAGGAGCCAAAGGTATTCAGGGAGGGCAAGGAGAAACCAGAAAAGTGCAGCAACTCCACAAAATTCTCCAGTTGGGCCCCCACTCTCAGTAGGCACGCCTCTTCTATAAGAAAATAAACCTTCGCAGGGCATCTGTGACACCAGAGCATCAGGCCCACGCTCAAGACTGGTGCATCAACAGTTGGAGAAAACAAGTGCGCTCAGACGTAGAAGTCGCCTGCACATCATGTACTCTAAGTGGACCTCCACCTCCTTCCTTGGCATAGAGCTAAAGAGCCAGACAAGCCTGGGTTGGATTCTAGCTCTGCCTCTTCTATGCTGTGGGATAATTGTCCTCCAGATAATGTCAGGGACTGAGACGATCTGCAAAGTACTCAACATGGTGACTGACACAGAAGGAAACACCCGCAGACATGTCTGTCATGATCATCGTTAATAAATCACCTTCATTCTGCCTAAGATTTGGCCCCTGAATGTCACATCTTGGATGGGAGAGAAGCACATGAGATGCCCACCTCTCCCCCGAGGGACTATTAGTAATTAATGGTGGAAATGGTGCCTTTTTCCTCAACGGCATTGCTGTTGACAAGTTGCCTCTGCTCTAGTAAATAATCCACCCACAATGAGGCAAGAGATTCTAATTAAACTCAGTGGGTCACACACACAAAGAACACATGAAAGGCAGAGAGGGACATGTTGGGAAGAAGGAGAGGAACAATGATGAGAGAGGAGGAAAGGGGGGGTGAAATCAATTGAAATTAACTATGAAAATGCATGAAACTGTCAAATAAATAAAAAAAAATCACTTTGTGATGGGCAAACGTACAGGTATGCTAGCTTTCTTTTACAAACAGCAATGAGCTGACTTAGGAGGGCCACATGCTCTGAAAAGGGCCGTCATTCATAGTATATCCATGTCCTTCCAAAGCCATGGCTGTTTCAGACGTCATTCAGAGCAAGCTGGAAAAGGATGATTAAAAAAAAAAAAAGCAGGGGCTGTGACACTCTCAGTCTAAAACTTTCTCTTCTTCAGGGTTCTCGGGCACCACTGGCTTCAACTGCCTTCCAAGCTCAGTGATCAGGGAGCGTTTCACGGGGGAGCTGTGCCAGCAGTTTAGATAATCCCTCATCAAGAGAGCTCAATGAAAGAATCACTGGAGATGAACCGAATGAATACACAGCCAACATCAAGGTCATCTCCCTTTTGTCCTTTGATTTCAAAAGGAAATCGTTATTAGTCCCAAGTTTAAATAGGAATCTTAATCCTAGCCCTTAAAAAAGGGGTTAAAGGCTCAGACAGCAATTTCTGTTTTTATTTATTTTTGTGCAGATCTGTTGCCTGTGCTTAAATGTTCTTATTAAATCTCTCTGTTTTATAGCTAATCACATTTTTATAGCAGGCATGAAGCTCTCTCTACAAGGTCTTTGCCGAGCTGTTCCTGTAAATCAAAACCTTGCTTGACTATTCTTCTGGCTGGCAGGAGAACCGGGTGAGTTTTACCATTTATGGTCCTAAAGACCAACCCGATTCTTTTTCTGTTCCTTTTAATGTTTTTCCCCACTTGGCCCCCTCCCTTCCTCTGGCCTTCAGATGTATATTCCAGGCTTAGCTGAAACCTGCATGAATAGATTACTTCATTTCTTACCACGTAACATTAATAAAGGTGTCAAGATGACAGAGGATGCTTGGCTTACGTTCTTCTGCCCCAGATCTATTTCTCGAGGGCAGACTGCTGTTGGTTGGAAAAACATGATCTGTTCAGCTTCTGGAACCTGACCTCCAAAGTCTATTTAAAGTATTAACACACATTTTTTTTAGTGAAATATATTTATAAAGTACACAGGACACTTAAGGAAGTCGTGTCTTCTTAGACTGTTTTGACGTCAGTGCCACTGTGACCACATGTCTGTGTTAGGATGGCACGAAGAGATACTGTATGCTGAACCCCTTTCCTGGCTGTAGGGCTCTGGGCAACAGGTACGTTACCAGAATTTACACTAGTATTAAAAAAATGTTTCATAGTCTTTTTTGTTGTTGTTGTTGTTAGTTGTTGTGAGACTAAGACAAAGGGATGAGCAGTGATAGAGGCTGATAGTAAAGTGTATATTAAGCATGCTTAAAGCTCTGTGTTCAATTATCAGCCCCAAGAGGAAGAGGAAAGAAAGGGGGAGAATGTTTCATGGTGATTGTATATAGCAAGAAGAGCTGCACCTACCTGGTGTCACAAAATGACACTTGGAACATCTGACTTGAAAGCAGCTGGCACGGTATGTCAAGCCTTGATCACATACCCATTTTTATGCCTAAGAGTACAAGTCTGTCTTTATGAAGAAAAAGAAGAAGGAAAAAGAAGAAGGAGAAGGAGAAGTTGGAGGAGGAGGGAGAGGGAGGGGAGAAGGAGGGAGAGGAGAGTAAGAGCAGCCCTAATGGCACCATGATATTTAGAAGAACGAAGCTGAGAACAATGTGAAACATTACATGCATGGTTTAAAAGAGACAATAGAGGGAAACAAATGGTGGGGCATTTTTCATATCTCTAAAAAAAAAGAGAGAGAAAAATGAACAGGCAATTTGATTAGATAGGGTCAGCCCATGTAGCTCAGAAAAATTCAAGTAACAAAAGTTCACACTTCATATTATTAATGTCATCCCAAGTGACTTACATGCATTAACCTTCCATCTCACTGGAAAAGACGCTGTTATTAGCCATCCTTCACAGAGGAGAGAACTGACGTACATAAATTTGAAGCAGTTTGTAGGATTTTGAGTTAACAAATGGAGCCAAACTGGGCTTCCTGTCTGAGACAACCTCCAAGGTTTCACCCTTTCACCGTCTGTCACTCTGGTACTGTTCCCTTTGTGGCTGCATGGTAGCTGCCTAGATGTGGCAGACACTCACCCATGGAAAACACTTTGTTTGCTGTGGGATGATTATGCCCCTCCCATCTTCATGGGTTGAAAATTTAATTACCAAATTCATATGCCAACAGAATTTGGAGGTGACACTTTGGGGAGAAAATTAAGATAGGATTATGAGGGTAGGTCTGCCCAGGATGGCATTATTCGCTTTATGTGGAGAAGAAGGAAGCTAGAGCTAGCGAGCTTTTTCTGTGTCTCCACACAATGTCCTCTGCAGTAGCATCCTGCAATGAGAAATCTTTACCACATGCCAATGTCCAATGCCATTCTCCCCAACCTACAGAATTATGAGCCAAAACAATGTATTTTTATTGTATATATATATATATGTGTGTGTGTGTGTGTGTGTGTGTGTGTATGTATATATTTTTCTGCTCCCTTCCCTGCCTCTCCTCCTCCCTTCTCCCAATTTACTCTGGAGATCTTGTCTTTTTCTTCTTCCCATGTACATGTGCATTAGATCCATGTATGTCTCTCTTAGGGTACTCTTCATTGTCTAGGTTCTCTGGGATTGTGAATTGTGGGTTAGTTTTTTTTTTTTGATCTATGTCTATAAGCTACTTATGAGTGAGTATATATGATATTTGTCTTTCTGGGTCTGGATTACCTCACTCAAAATGATGTTTTCTAGATTCATCCATTTACCTGTAAATTTCAAGATGTCATTTTTTCTGCTGTATAGTACTCCATTGTGTAAATGTACCACATTTTCCTTATCCACTCTTCAGTCAAGGGGCATTTAGGTTGTTTCCAGGTTCTGTCTATGACAAACAATGCTGCTATGTACATACTTGAGTACATGTCCTTGTGGTATGATTGAGATCCTTTGGGTATATACCCAAAAGTGGTATTGCTGGGTCTTGAGGTAGGTTGTTTTCTAATTATCTGAGAAATCACCATATTAAAACCCAAAGTGGCTGTACCAGTTTGCATTCCCACCAGCAATGGAGGAGTGTTCCCTTAACCCGACAACCTCTCCAGGATAAGTTGTCATCAGTGTTTTTAATCTTGGTCATTCTTACATGTGGAAGATGGAATCTCAGAGTTGTTTTGATTTGCATTTGGATGATGGCTAAGGATGGTGAGCATTTCCATAAGTGTCTTTCAGCCCTTTTAGATTCATCTGTTGGAAGTTCTCTGTTTAGGTCTGTACTCCATTTTTATTGGATTATTTGTTCTTTTGATGACCAGCTTCTTGAACTATTTGTATATTTTGGAGATCAGCTTTCTGTCTGATGTAGGGTTGTGAAGATCTTTTCCCATTCTGTAGGCTACCATGTTGTCTTGTTGACCATGTTTTACAGAGGCTTCTCAGTTTCAGGAGATCCCATTTATTATTGTTTCTTTCAGTGTCTGTGCTGCTGGGGGTTATATTTAGGAAGTGGACTCCTGTGACAATGCATTCAGGTGTACTTCCCACTTTCTCTTCTATAAGGTTCAGTGTGGTTAGCTTTATCTTTGATCCATTTGAACTTGAGTTTTGTGCATGGCAATAGATATGGATCTATTTTCATTCTTCTACATGTTGATATTTAGTTAAAGCCATGTATTTTTAATGAATTATAAAGTCTTCACCGTTTGACAATAGCAACAGAAAACAAATTAAGGCAAACTCCTAGAATCTAAGCCAAATCTAACATGGCATCTGCCTTCTATGATCACTGTTTGCCAGAAACCTAAACGGCACATCTTGTCTGAAGTCCGCTTTTACAACTTAAACAGTGACACAAGTGACACTGATTTGTATCATTCTTTAAGTTGGCATCAACTTCCCTCTCTTCTGTGAACTTCATCCCAGATGACAGTAGAATGATAAGGGATTTTTTAGATGTTACTGTACCATTATAAGAGAACTGGGCCAAAGAAACATGCATTAATAACCTCCCGACTCAAGGATAAATCATAATACAGCCTCCAAGAAGTCTTCCTGCTCTCCACAGCACTGCTTGGAATAGAAGAAAATGTCAAGGAAGAAAGTACATTGAGGAGGTAACCACCATAGGGAACATAACCCCTCAAAGACATTGGGCAGCTGGGTCTTCCTGGTTTGAATTAACCTCTACAAAACCAGGGAAGCCTGCTCAGAATCCAACTCCACCATTTTAACACGGCAGAGAAGGTGAGTTAAAGAGAGAGCTGCAGACAGCCACAGCGTTCAGAAAGGCCTTGTAGAAGGAGCAAGGGGAAGATATTTAGTTTTGTTAGAGAATTATTCCATACACACTGGCAATTTCATTCAGTCCACTTTTAGTGAACTATCAAGTGAGGTTTGATTCTCTCTACATAGATAAACAATGTCCCTTGGTGAGAGGCTGTCATTTTTGGTGTCTGCCATATCATGTTGTGGAGGACAATGGGAAACCTTCCCAAGAAAGGTGGTGTGCATTCGGTTGGCTTCACACTGATGGCAGCAGAGATACACAATGACAAAGAAAGGAAATTATTTAGTACAAATATGAAGTAAATATGAAAAGTAAATATGATCAAAGTTTCACTTATACAAAGCTATTAATTTCATAATGAAATTGCTTAATATAAACAGTACACAGCAATAAAATGGCATAGTATTTGTATTTAACCTCCCATACTACTAATTTCTAATCTTTGTTTGTTTTATATTGTTTTTTGTCTGTTTGATGTTTCCATGTGTATGTAGCCCTGACTGTCCTGGAACTCAATTCATAGACCATGTTAGCATCAAACTCAGGAATCTGCCAGCCTCTGCCTCCTCCTCCCAACTGCTAGGATTAAAGGTGTGATGTACACTGAGCATAGGCAAATTTTTTAGTGTTGGTTGATTCTTTGGATTTGGAACTTGCACTGATGGCTGCCATAAATATAGATACCTGAATATTTCAAATGAGATGAGAACATGCCCTATGAATCCTGAAAGGCCCATGACCTCAGACAGTAGAGTCCACTACTCACACTCCCTGCAACCCAAATCTAGCCCCATAACAGTTTCAGTGAGGAGCCCCTGCTGCTCATCACTAAATGAACCCAGCTGTGTCCCTCTGCCACCCTCCCCCACTTCCATGGAGTTCAGGAGCAAATTCTGAGAAACAATGTATATTTGTTCTAATCACTGACCAAAGGGACAGTTTCCTAGCTATGCACCATTATTTATTTGAATTGAGTTCGGTTTTGGTTACACCCGCAAAGCTGATTGTTTAAAGTAACTATATAGCCTTGAAAGCTGGAAAGAAAAAGTGAAGAAATGCCTCATCACTTAGCTCATCTGTTTAAACATATATATATATATATGTATATATATATGTTATATATATATATATATGTTTTCTACATCATAAGAACAGAGAATAGCGCAGAAACAAGACTAGATTTCAGCAGGAGAGCTCGTACTCAGCACAGAGCTCCAGTTCCTAAGGACATACAGTCATATTTGCAGGCGATGTTTTAGATTTTATTTATTTATTTTCTATGTGTGTAGACAGGCATGACTGCCATGGTGCACAGATGGATATCAGTGGACCATTTGTGTGAACTGGCTTCCTTTATCCACCTGAGGGATCAAACTTGGCTTGGTGGCAAGTGTCTCTATCCTCTGACAATTTCCCTGGCAGTAGGGGAGAATTGTGATTGCCATGGTGTGAGACCAGCATCAGAGACTGGAGTCTGGGATGTTCAGAAGCATCTTATAGTGCAGGGGACAGCTGCCTGCAATAAGGAACAAGCACAACAAACTGTCAGTGATTCTAAGGTGGGGAAGGACTGGTTTAGACAGACCACAATTCACCCAAGTCCACTATTAGCTAAGTACATGTTCTCTTTGACATGGATTTATCTCTTCAAAACAGCAAGATATTACAAACAATTGCACAACTACACTGACATCTGGGTCTTTTGTGGGTTTCCTTAGGGTGGGCGAGTCATTGTTCTAACGTGTTTTCCGTTTGTTTGGTCACCTGTGATCACACTACTAATTTATAAAACACTGTTAAGATATTTCAGAGGAGGAAAACTGAGACACAAAGTTGGTCTCTTTCCCTGACCCAATAAGAGGAATGTGGAGCCTGAAAGCTAATGTATACTACAGTATAGGAAGTACCTATTTCCAGAGCTCTTGCTGTTGCTATTGCTCTGAGACAACTCTGG
Organism: Chionomys nivalis; assembly: GCF_950005125.1. Classification (NCBI taxonomy): domain Eukaryota; kingdom Metazoa; phylum Chordata; class Mammalia; order Rodentia; family Cricetidae; genus Chionomys; species Chionomys nivalis. The sequence goes on along the minus strand of NC_080100.1, from coordinate 10,687,066 downwards.
AAATCACAAAAAGACAGTGATGATGGAAATTCCAGAAACTATATCAAGACCATGTTCTATTATGAAGAGAATCAGAAATCATTCATAAATCCATATATATATATATATATATATATATGCATTTTTCTATTACATTGACAATGACCTTACAAATTTTTCTCATAAGTGCTCATTGTATTAATAATTGAAAAATACTAATGTGAGGGAAAGAACTGATGATAATTATAGAAAATGGACATGAAAAGAAAGAATAAGAATGGATGAAAGAATGGGAATAAAGACAGAGAGCAAACCCTGATATCGCTATATGTACATCAGTCCAGAAAGCAACCATGGTACCACCTGGCCCATTGAAGTCCCCACTAGGAACTAGCCACACTTCTGCCTTTGTAGAAAAAAGAGACTGATGGTGAACTGTGATTCACTGACAGTGCCCTTTCAAAAACAGGAGAAGGAGAACAACTTCTTTTCTGAGAAATTTCCTACTAGAAATTATGGACATTTTTGGCCCTCTCCAGAGCCTCTACAGAGGGGTTTCTCAGAGCCTTGTTAATAGTCACACAACATGTCAATAAAACATTCAGTGTGAACTCTCCTGACTCCCATTTCACGAAATGCTGTTAGAGGAAACTAAGTATGTTATGGTCATACTACTGGCTAGAAACTTTTGTTCTTGGTTACTTGACCTCATCACCCATGTCTCTTCTAGCAAGACATTTATAAGTTGATGTAGGCTGATTGGCCTGGAAAGCGACTGACAACAGAGAAGGAAGAGGGCATGGGACAAGAACAGGATCCAGCTTTCCTGGTGATAATGTGGCACTGTGACAGGGTAGGGTGCTTAAGAGTATGGCTTGTGATTTCAGACACACATGAGGGTGAAGGCCAGCTCGCAACTCCAAGAACACTTCTGACTCTGACTAAACAAGCTTCAGTCTTCATGTTGGGAATTGAGAGGCTATAAGACTAAGGATTTGTCAAAGCACCTTTGAGAGGCTATAAGGCTAAGGATTTGTCAAAACACCTTTATGACCGCACTGGAGACTGAACAATACTTGATCTCTAGTTCCCACTCCTAATGAAATCCAACACTCTCATATGGCAACAAATATGTGGTCATATTTTAATCTGCCCACATGATTTTAAAAGAAATAATGCAATGGCTTAACTGAACTTAACTTAGTTAAGGAGAAAAATAAGAAAAGCATCAAAGTACTGTGCATATAAGTACAGTCAGGGTCTTCTCTTAAGATGCAGGAGATCCTGACCAGGGAAGGCCCTAACTTCACACTGTGGAGCACTGTAATTTGCTATGGCTTGAACAGGCTCTCCAATGTTTTCTATGTTGGGAGCTTGATCCCCACTGTAGTGATGTCACTTCACGGAGGGATCTATAAGGAGATGTACCCAGGGGTACAGCACTAAGTCACTGAGGATGCTACCTGTGGCACATTCTGATTAGTTCTCTGCTCAGAGGACTTAGAAAGGAGCATGTCTGGGTTTTCCCCCTTGATTCTAGCTTGCTATGTAAGGTTGTTCCTCTTCCAGATGAAGGTACCATAATACTTCCTGCCTCTACATGATACAGTGAGAAGATCTTCACTATAGGTAATCACTTGCTGAGGCCATGGTCAGAACTGAGCTAAATAATCTTTACTTCATAAACTATCCAGCCGTGGGTATTGCGTTATATTAAAAGAAAGCAAGCTTATGTGATGAATCAGGTAAGTTTTTCCTGCTGTTCTTGTCAGATCACAAGTCTCTGCACGGCATTTACCTAGGTCTAGTCACTCATGTACCACTCTAATTTTGAAAAATTGGTTATAAGGATGCTGCAAATAGAAGCTGGGCTATGAATGTATGATTGACAGGAGTGCTGAATGCGTGGGTGCACGGCAAGGTCTAATGGTGCATGCTTGCAATTACATCTTACAATATGCTGAAAATTATCTAAATGATTGCCTCAATCAAACCTTAATAGGCTTCTATGTTCGTAAATGCAATTGCCTACTTGCCTTTGACAGGCACTACAGTCTCTTTTTCCATCCACAAACACAGCTTCAGGGAATGAAAGGGAATCAAATATAACAAAAAGTTTATAGAAAAAAAGATTGCAACTTCTGATCTTTGAAGTGGAAAAAATAAAGAAAGTGGAGAATTTCAGGAAAGCTACGTGCTGAATAATTTTTGGTAAAATTTGGATTACTTAGGAGAAGGGTCATCTGCTTCAGACTAAACCCTCCCCCTCTCTTTATCCACACCCTGTGTCAGGAACAGCCACAGACTCAGGGATGTGTGACATTGATATGGCCGCCCTTTCAGGTACACTCTGAAGAGGACTCTAGATGTGAAACAAACACCTCCAGCCCCCCCATCCCCCCCACATACACACTGACACTTCTACCTTCCCTCTGTGGTCTCCTCAAACACGGCTACACTTCAGAGTGGAACTAATGAGTCGGGAGTCAACTGCAGTTATAGGAGGCCTTATACAGAAATCCTTTTAGAAATGTGCCTGCAGGCGACCCAAGGCAGACCTCCACAAACTGAAGAAGCACACTGAAGTTGACCGTGGTTGCTGCTCCATTCTGACACAGTCCAGCCTCACTGCCACGTGACATCTAAATGAACGTCACAGGACCCTGAAGTCCCTCCACACAATCAATCACAGCATTGCAAACCACACACTCCTAGCTGATTAATTAAAAACAACAGTGATCGACGCCCAGTGAGTGGAGAGTTTCAAAAACAACAAAAGTCGAGGTTCAGCTTGCCAGAGACTGTACCCAGTCAGCCCTGAAGCACTGGGAGACTGATTAATTTTACCTTTGAAACAAACATTTCCTACACACACCTCTCATGAATATGCAACAGCCCTTCACCCTCCCTCCATCTTAAACTAAGTGTCACCTGCCCTTGGCTTTTGGAAACACTACAGGAGCAGTAATCAGTGCCCCAGTCTGTTTATTATGACTAAGCAGTGTCCGAAGCTCTAGATCTCCATAAATGAAACCAGGTGAGCCCATATGTTGTTTTCAACATGTAGGACCTCAGACAGGAAAGTGTTTCTCTGGCATCTGCTCAGCTGAAGAGTTTCCAACCAGAAAGAAACACGTCTAAGGGCACAGGGTAGCAGAATCCTCCAGTGGAGCTCCAGCATGAAGCAACATGTGGTCGTTAGGTAGCCGTCCTTTGACCAAGCTCCCTTTGAGAGCATTCAGAACTATGTTCTTGGGCACCACTTAATCCCTGATGCATACAGTTGTATTTTCCCAGCTGCTTACAACCATTTTGAGCAAGGTGTGATAAAAGAAGGCATTGATAAGTTATGCAAATAAAACTTTAAAGCAGAAGGAGGGAGAACATGAGCAAAAAATCAGGACCACGAGGGATGCACCCACCCACTGTGACAGTGGAACCGATTTATTGGGAGCCCACCAAGGCCAGCTGGTCTGGGACTGAATAAGCATGGGTTGATTCCGGACTCTCTGAGCATGGCAGTCAATGAAGGCTGATGAGAAGCCAAGGACAATGGCACTAGGTTTCGATCCTAATACATGAACTGGCTTTGTGGGAGCTTAGCCTGTTTGGACGCTCACCTTTCTGGATGTAGATAGAAGGACCTTGGTCTTCCCGCAGGGCACGGAATTTGGACTGCTCTTCAGTATCGAGAGGGAGGGGGAATGGAGTTGGGGGAGGAGAAGAGGAGTGGGGATAGGGGGAGGGAAGTGGGGGGAGGGGGCAATATTTGGGAGGAGGGGAGGGAAATGGGAAACGGGGAGCAGGTGGAAATTTTAATTAAAAAAGAAATAAATAAAAAATATAAAAGAAAAAAAAAAGAAAAAAGAAAAAAAAAACTTTAAAGCAGTATTTTATATATAGGATGATATTGAATACCATCATATGATTCTTCATAAGGCGAGGCAGAAACTAAAGAGATGGGTCAGTGGGTCAAGTGCTCACAGTGCAAACGTCAATACCCAAGTTCAGATCGCCAGCACCCAAGAAAACACCCGGTGGCTATATCAGCCACAGGCAATCTGAAGACTCAGGAGGCAAACACAGGGGACGCCCAGAGCAAGGTGGCTAGCTTGACTAACAAGAATGGGAGCTCCAGGTTTAGTGAGAGACCCTGCCTCATTAAATAATACAAGCAATTTAAAGACACTCCACATCAAATTTGGGCCTCCACATACAAGTATGCATGTACATGCAAAACACAGATGTACAGATAAAAGTAGGAAGGTCTATTAGGTGGGAGTGGTGTGAATCATGTTGTGTGGACAACCAACTTGTATGCTTTCTTACGGAATACCCAGCAACACTACATTTCCCAGTGTTCCTTGCAATTAAGTTTAACTAAGCCCATGTGACTGTGATCTGGACAATGAACTGTGGGCAGAGGTGATGGAAGTCACCTTCCATTTGGCAATCACTCCCTTGCACAGCCTCTGGCATCAATGCTTCTTATGTTTTCTGGCAATTCTGTTGACCATGTGCTACTCATTACCAGCAAAGCTAGATCCCTAAATGCATCAAGGTCATACTGAACTATGTAGCTCGGGCCCTCGCCCGACTTCTGAGCACACCAGCCTGTGACAGAATCGATTGGCAAAGCTTCTCACAGGGTGGTTGTGTGTGTGTTGGGTGATGTTGGTCATAACCTCATCCTCTGATTAGTACAGACGGAGCTGCATTGCCCAGACTGACTGACATGCTATAGTCTAGTTAAAGTGATCTGAGGAAACAAGCTGGGAAATTCTCATCAGCTGAGAAAATTAATCTTGCCTAGAGAGCAGCTGCAATGCTCCATTCTCCAAATAGAGAACAAACAAATAAAATTCCTTTACCTTGTGTTTACACTCTAGATGCTCCCCTTTCTCAGCCAAGACAAAGGCACATGTAAAACCAACATAAAAAATATCAAAACCAACACTAACCCACTTTCCTGGAAAGTCTAATTTTAATCTTGAGATAAATGATGATATTCAGTGCAGATTCTAGACACTTACTTGTCAGAAAGCTAACGGAGTTTTATTGCAGAAAGTAGACAAAAATAAAACAGGAATCAAACAACAAAGTTACCCATTTTCACAATTCTTTATTAACTATGATTTATAGTCTTATATAAAATATTCTGATCTTATTGTGAGTAATAAATATTTGCATAATATCTATTTGTCCTTTTGATACTTCTGAATATGTCAAGAACATTTCCAGCAGACTGTTTTTTCTGTGATGTTCCCTTCTTAGTTGCATAAGGATTTGCGTTTCTTTAACTACAAGACTTCCATTGACAAAGCATAGTTTGATTCAGATTTTGTTGTTGCTGTAATAAGTAATATTAGATTGTGAAAACTTATGGAGCTATGTTTGCTAACCTGTCATGATCCATTCTGGGTGAATTCTGGGCTATGAAGTTAGTGAAATAGAAGCTCTGTCTTTTTGTAACATTTTTAATTCAAATTGCTAAATCATGCTATATCCCTACTAGGTTTGACATTTCCTACACAAAACAGCTGTGTTTCCTAACACATATGTTCTTAAATGCAAAGTACATTAATTAGAATATCTTAATAATTTTATTTTTCCTATATTATTCTTTTCTTTAAGGATTTTTTGTAGGTTTCTTTTTGTTTGAATGTGTGTGTAATGGGAAAACATACATGTTTGTAGAGTTGCCCATAGATGTCAGCTAGGAGAGCTAAAATGGAATTCCAGGTTTGTAAGCTTCATGATGTGGGTGCTGGGAACTGAACTTGGGTCCTCTGTGAAAGCAATATAGACTCTTAATCTCTGAAAAGTCTCTCCAGCCCTCTATATGGTTCTTGAAGGATATGGACATGCTATTGTCATTTTAATATTTACATTCCAGTCAAATACAAACACACACACACACACACACACACACTATGGGTCAGTTCTGAGGCACTGTCTCCACCTCAATGTAAGTTTCAAACTCCTCATTTAGCAAGTGAAAATAACTAAAACAACTATACTTCACGGAATTCTTCTGGCCATTTACCAAGATAATACAAAGGCCGTTAGCACACTTATACTGAATCTATACATAGCCTTGGGCAAATATTTATTGAGACCAACTCACCTATGCATTTATTATACAAAGTCAAACATACCCCCTGTAATTTACAAGGTCATGAGCATAAATGTCTTTGTACCCCATATTCAGTGGTACCATCATCTCCCTTTCCCCTTTGTAACTTAGTTGCTAGGGGTGACCCACACAGTCCCTCAAGACTTCAGCTCAGTCAGTGAGCCATCAGCCACTCCTCTCCTTAAAAAAAAATTCCATTAGATGCTTCAAGAATTGAATATGTGTCCTTGAGGTAGGCCAGTATTTACTTGTTTTACTTTTCAGGAAAAATGCAGTTGTCTACACTTGTACTCACGAAAGCATATGGGCATTTGTATTTGAGTAGGAAAGAGATGGTGTGAACACATGTCAACAAGATGTCTTTTGGATGCTTAGCTGTCCAAGCTTGAACTGATATGGAGGCATTCTCTATCACCAAAGTCACCAAAATGGAATGCAGTTTACTTACTAACAAACATTTTTTTAAAGTCAAAATTGTAATTGCATCTAAAGTAAGACGTTAAGAAGTGCTACCCAGAATAGCTAAAGTGCTATACATCTGCCTATGCATTGTACTGGGAGGTTAGGCTATTTTAGCTGACATATACTAAGTAAACATAGTGATGGATTATAAAGTGAGAACTCAAGATTATCTACAGCATATAAGGATTAGATGACAATAATCAGCATGTCTCAGTCTCAAACATGTATTGTTTCTGAAATCTTCTCTTGGAGGTGTTTGGAACACAGTAAATCCTAGCAACTTCAGTCACCCTGCTGTGCCACAGAGCTCTAAGGCACGCCGCTCCTGCCTTTCTTCAATATTCACTCATTCAGAACCCTCTTTCCATCCCCCAGTCTTTCTAACCTGGAGTAATCTTGGCGTTAGTTGTGCCTGTGAGATACCACACCCCCTTGGCATCAATATACAAATGAGAACAAGTCGTATTTATCTCATCTCCCAGGCTTGTTTCTCTCAAGGTGCATCTGTGTTGTTGCAAATGACAGGAGTGTCACTGATCTCGTGGCTGAGTAATGTCACCTTCTCTGTCCACACCACCTTTTCTCTACTCATTCACCCATCAGTCGACACAGCAATTACAAACAACACTCTGGTGAGCATGGAAGAACACAGGTCATTGTTTTTAAGTAAACTCATCAAAATCAGCAGCTTCTCCAAGTAGACTGGAAAAGCCTTGGGAGATTTATAGCTCCCTCGCTGCATACTTTGACTGGTGTCAAGGAGGCTAATGAGTCATCAAAGTCATTTCTTGTGAAGAAAATGGGGACCGGAGAGGTACATCAGCTATTGTAAGTATGTACTAAACTTCCAGAGGACTTGTTTTTAATGCCCAGCACCCTCACTGGGCTACTCAAAACCACCTGAAACTCTAGTTCATGGGAACCCCAAGCTGTCTTCTGATATTTGTGAGCTAAAAGTACACACCCTGACGCAGACATATACAGTCACAGAAATTTGCAAAATAAAGATTAAATTAAAGGCAACAACTGAATTTCTAGCTATATAATATTAATAACAGTCTGAAGAAAACCCAGAGTTCCCCATTCCCCTGAATGTTAATTCAGAAATACCAGGAACATATATCCCAAGGTGAAACTATATGATACCCAAGTACTAGGCCCTTTGAAATAAGTACCATTGAAATAATGAATCATTCCTTCCCAAGACACAGCAGCTGCCTGACAGGATTCACAGAATCTATTTGAAGAAGCCATTCAACTATTTCTCTTTCTATTAATTATTTTCCACTTATTTTACATCCTGGAATTCATTTATTTTACACCCTGACTGCAGTTTCCTCTCTGTCCTCTCCTTCTGTTCCCTCCTACTACCCCCCCATTCCACTCTTCTTTGTTTCTGTTACACAGTTATCACTCATAAACAAATCTGAGTCAGGAAAATATAATTTTGAAAGTTTGTATCTATCCTACTTTCCGGAGAATCACTACTCCGAATTCCAACATCCCTGCCATCTAAAGCTGAGTATTCTGAGTTTTACCTCCAAGGTCAAGAGGAGTACATTCTCATTTTATGCATCACCAGAGAGGAGTAAAATGACTTTGTTTTCCCCTTTCTCTGTGTTTGCATTACATTTATTGCTAATCTGAGGATGACTTCGCAGTGAGAACCCTGTGAGGATACCTTTCTTAGGCATCCTGGAAAGGCTGTTGGGAGAAACAGGAGGACATCATCATCTCCCACACAGGAGGCACAGGACCAGGAAAGAAGAAAGGTCGAAGTGTTCTTCTGAAGGAAAGGGACACAGCAGAGACGGCATTAGGACAACAACTGATTGCAGATTTGCTTTTGTCACTGTTGTTGTTTTGATGACTGGTCATGGCGGTAGTTGATAAGTGACTACAAAGTCACCTGAGACACATATTCCAAGATATGCTATTATCTGAATATAATCAGTGGTTTCTTAAGATCATCCCCTGGACAATAAGAAAGCTAAATTTAATGCTATGGAAGCTTAAGATTCAATACTCAACACGTACTCTGTTCAATCCTTCTCTTATTTTTTGTTTTGTTTGTTGGTTTGTTCAACTGGTTGTTTATTATTTATTTACCTATTTTTGTTTGTTTGTTTGTTTTAAGGCATGGTATCTTGTAGTCTCTGCTCTCAATGAAATTGTAATGTAGCCCAGGATGACATTCAAGTCCTCTTCCCTCTGCTTTTGCTACACGAGGTCTGGAATTCCAGGCAAGGAGTACTATGCATGTTTTTCTATGTAGTATGGGCCAAATGAGGGCCTCCTGCGTGCTAGGCAACTATATTGACTGAGCTCTTAATATCAGCTATCCAGAAATTTCTTGAGTACAGCAATTCTATTTCCAACTTCCTTTCTAGCTTAAAAGCAACATCATCAAAGAAACAAATAAAAAATAATGGGGCACTGAACTAACAGAGAACTCTCAACAGAGGAATCTAAAATGGCTGAAAGACACTTAAGGAAATGCTCAACATCCTTAGCCATCAGAGAAATGCAAATCAAAACAACTCTGAGATTCTATCTTAGACCTCTAAGAATGGCCAAGATTAAAAACACTGATGACTACTTAGGCTGGAGAGGTTGTGGGGTAAAGGGAACACTCCTTTATTGCTTGTGGAAGTGCACGCTGGTACAGCCCCTTTGGTATCAGTAGGAAAATTTCTCAGAAAATTAGGAAACAATCTTCCTCAAGACCCAGTAATACCACTTTGGGTATATGCCCAAAGGATGCTCAATAGTACCACAAGGACATGTGCTCAACTATGTTCACATCAGCATTGTTTATCATAGCCATAACCTGGAAACAACCTAAATGCCCTAAATGAAGAACAGATAAACAAAAATGTGGTACATTTACACAATGGAGTACTACACACCTGAAAAAATAATGACATCTTGAAATTTGCAGGCAAACAGATCTAGAAAACATCATACTTAGTGAGGTAACCCAGACCCAGAAAGGCAAATATCATATGTATTCACTCATAAGGGCTTTTAGACATAGAGCAAAGAAAACAAGCCTACAGTTCACAATCCCAGAGAACCTAGACAACAATGAGGACCCTAAGAGAAACATACATGGACCTAATCTACATAGGAAGTAAAAATGACAAGATATCCAGAGTAAATTAGGAGAATGGGGACCTTGGGGGAGGGTTGAAGTGGGGAGGGAAGAGGAAGGGAGAGGAGTAGAAAAATGTATAGCTCAATAAAATCAATAAAAATAAGAAAAAGTCAACAATTTCATGGTACTGGTGAGATGTAAATGCTTTGTGCTCATATTGATGATTATAATGAGGATTGGCTAACATGAAAGATATTTTTGCATTTACATTTTTGCCATAATAATGTAATATGCAAACTAAAAAATGAAACCTTAAAATTGGGAACCATATTTAATTTAGGTCTTTGTAATAAAAAATCAAATTGCAGATGTGGGCTGTCTAACTAGAAATCCAAAATGAGGTTAATTTAACGGCAGCCTACTGCCACTGCTGTCAGGATTTGCTATGTGGCAATTTGTTGAATCTGGATCATGAACTTTTTGCCAGAGTTCAAGAGACTGGTTTCCTTGGCTAATCCCTTACCAGCAAGAGTTTCTGAAGCAAAGAGACAAAAAGCTTTGCCTTAGGAACTGGATCCTCAGTACATGAAAATCTCTCAGCACACACATGAGCACTATGTAGGGTAAACCACAAAAGACCTAACATTTAACTGGGTAGGGGTCTTTTCTGTCTATTAAAGAAATATTTCCAGGAACATTGAAACACTAAGATCCAGAAAATTTTGTTTTAAAATATCTAAGTAAGATTTTAAAAATATAAAAAAACTCTTGATTTTTATGACATAGCCATATTCATGGCTCTTAAATTACAGTCCAAGGAAAGCCTTGGCATCAAGATCCAATTGAAGTTTAAGTATCAAAAGCAGGAACCAACAAAGGGATTTAGACAAATTAGATATGACAACAGAAAAGTGAGAAGTAAAAATCTGCCATATGCCTTCCTGAGTTCAATTCCAGACTAACTTGTTACTTTAAAATTAAGCGCAAATGTGCCACAAACACAGAATTCTGGAGATCCAAAGTGTCTTCAGAGATTGTTTCTGTCATCATTTTGTAGATAAACCAATTGGGGCACAATGAAGGCCAAGGACATGTTCAAGACTAACTAAAGAAATGAGAAATCTTAGACATCCTAATACAGTATTCTCCCAGTAAAAATAGTGCTTAGAAACATTAACACCACTGAAGTAGGAACAGTCAAACACAAGGCATCCTACACATGCAAGGGTACGTACTTTGCCAGCACAGACCAACTTCCTTCTTTCAATGAACCTCTCAGATAACCATTGGGATTGAAAATATTACAGAATTAAAGTTATGGGAATGAAGAGAATCCTCAAAATCCATGTTGTCAAAACTCAACAAATCTTTTTTATCTTCTTTTTTAAATTAAATTTATTTTTAAAATGATCTTTTCTCATTTTACATACCTTTCCCAGTTCCCACTCACTCCACCTCCCTCCCACCCCACCCTCTATCCACTCCTCAGAGAGGGTAATGCTTCCCACATGGAGTTAACAAAGTCTGACACATCACTTTGAGGCAAGACCAAACCCACCCCTTCCCATATTTAAGCTCAACAAGGTATCCAAAAAGAATGGGCTACAGAAAGCCAGTTCAAGACTAGGGGTAAATCCTGGTCCCACTGCCAGTGGTGCCACAGACTGCCCAAGTCACACAAGCATCACTCTCATTCAGAGGAACTAGTTTGGTCCTATGTAGGTTTCCCTGTTATCATTCTGGAGCCAGTGAGCTCCCACTAACTCAGGTTAGCTGTTTCTGTGGGTACCCCATCATGGTGTTGACCTTTTTGCACATATTATTGCTCCTCCCTCTCTTCAACTGGTCTCCGGAAGCTCGGCCCAGTGCTTAGCTGTGGATCCCTGCTTCCATCAGTTGCTTGGATTAAGGTTCTATGGTAGTCCATCAATCTGATTACAGGGGAAGCCAGTCCAGGCACCCTATCCATTATTGCTTAGTGTCTTAGCTGGGCTCATTCTTGTGGATTCCTGGGAATTTCCCCGGTGCCAGGCTTCACACTAGCCCCATAATGGCTCCCATAATCAAGATATCTCTTTCCTTGCTCTCACTTTGCATTCTTCCCCCATCTCATCCATCTTGCTCCCTCATATTCTCCTCCTCCTTTCTCTTTTCACTTCCCCTTCCACCCTCGCTTCTTCCCCCATCCATGCTTCCAATTTTCTCAGATCTTGTCTATTTCCCATTCCCAAAGGGATCCATGTATGTCTCTCTTAGGGAGTCTCCTTGTAACCTAGCTTCTCTGGGGACATGGACTCTAGGCTGGTTATCCTTTGCTTTATGTCTAATATCCACTCACGAGGGAGTCCATGTCATGTTTGTCTTTTTGGGTCGGCATTACCTCACTTAGGATTTTTTTTCCATCTATTTGCATGAAAATTTTCAAGATACCATTGTTTTTACCACTGTAGTATTCCATTGTGTAAATGTACCAAATTTTCTTTAGCTCTTCTTCGGTTGAGGGCCATCTAGGTTGTTTCCAGGTTCTGGTTATTATGAATAATGCTGCTATGAATGTGGTTGAGCAAATGTCCTTGTGTTATGAGTGTGTGCCCTTCGGATATATGCCCAAGAATAGTATTGCTGAGTCTTGAGGTATATTGATTCTCAATTTTCTGAAAAACTGCCATACTGATTTCCAAAATGGCTGTACAAGTTTGGATTCCCACCAGCAATGGCGAAGTCTTCCCCTTACTCTGCATCCTCTTCAACATAAGCTACTATTGGTAAATCTCACAATTCTTAAAAGAGTCTATGTTGAGAGGGCATTCACACACCAAAGGAGAAGGGCCAAGTGCATCTTTGTACTCTGTGCTATCTACAATCATTAGATAAAACTGCAAGAGGCAGAGCCTCCTTGGATTGGGTCCTAATGGATGAGTAGAAGTTACTTTGGACTTTAAAGAAAAGAAGAAGCCATGAAGAGGGGAAGGTAGTGTGTCAAATTATCAGGCTGGTCCATGCTCAGTGGAGGAGTAAGACTCACATGCATTGTATGAAGGAAGGAACTGGGGGAAAGGGAAGCATAATAACTAAGCAGTAATTTTATATGGCAGTCAAATGCATTACAGCTTTAGCTCATAACCCATCACTTCGGAAAAGGAGTGCAATGGAACAGTAGGATAAAGAAGTTCTCCAGTTTGCTTTCTCCTTGGCCTGTTTGTTCATAAAGGATTCTGCATTCTTATTTGTTAAGAAACGATACAAGTGAGTAAAACACCAGAGCTACAACTATTACAACTATATTCACAGCTTCTGATACCAGTAAACAAATTACACAACTCTAGCTTTTACCTGGAAATGAGATAAATAATGGTTTTAAACAATATTTAAAAGCTAAGGAAACATGAGCTGGAAGACAGTATTATGTGGAGAATCATTGCAACGTTTTCTGAGAAGCATTCAGTCTATTCAATCTGACTTGCCTACAAAACTCCAGACCAGTGGCGACCAAGGAAACAAACAAGGCCCATGTGGATCAGTTTAAGTCCAGATGGGGAGAGGAGATCCAGAAACTAGAGAATGTAATTTGGAGATGATTAAAAATATAGAGATTTTGATTTAGCTCATGTGCTTTTTTGCGTTCTCACTCACGAGAAGCTACCACTAGACCCCATCACAATGGCCAAGTTCTATCACCAAGAAGGAATGAAAAATAACCAAGGAGTATAACAGTCACATGTTCTTTCTACTTGGTGCAAAAAGAAATCTAACTCAAACAAATAGTGAGTACTCGTACAATAAAAGAAATGTTTCTATTTAAAGTAATCAGAATACATTCCAAATATTTAAAATGGTGCCATTAGTATATCTACTGAGTTCCCATGCTAGCAGATGCTTAATTCAATAAATGCATGAGAAATAGTGAGCATAGGAGCCTTCAGAAACGAGGGGACTAATAGGTAATGAATAGAAAAACACATAGCAGAGGGTTAGTTTCATGTTTCCTAATACCCTAAAAATGGATAGTTATAAAAAAATCAACACCAACATTTCAAATCTGGAAATAAAATCATCTGACACATCATATGAACTTTAAAAGGCAAACAGAGGCAATCAAACAAACCTCCCAGGCCTCTGCAATGACAAAGCTTTAAAGTGATCAATTAAAATGGAGGTGACACAAGGTCATTTTTTTTGATGATTCCCAAGTGGTAAAGATGCCTTTTGTCCATTATTAATTCCCGATAATCTCCAATCTAGGAAAAGAATTATGCAACATTTTTAGTCATTATACAAGACATTTGATTCTTGTAAATCATCTATAGCTAATGCACTCCCAATTAACATAAGTAAAATAAATGAATATTGTGAAGATAAACCCCACTTTGACTCGGTTTCCTTTATGAGGAGTTGATATATGGCCACATTCTAGACACTGCAGTTGATGCATTATTCATCTGACTGCTGATGTACCTTGTGTTCAAAATGAATTGTGACAGACCAGCTTGTTGCAGTTGAAGAAGGCAAATGAGAAATTCTATATCATCAGGTTTACTGGTGCAGGAGGCTGACCACAGTTGTGTATGTAGTATTATGTATTCCAGGGGTCATCCTATAGGTTAGTCCTGGAATCTTAAGGCTCTATATGGAAAAAAAATCTCAGGAAATTTAACTTTTTGTTAACATAAGGCAACAGTAAAACCTCTAACAGACGACAACATATCAGAACCACCTGAGCTAATTATCAGTTACATTTTTGTGGTTGGAAGATATTGGGCTGAGCCCTAACACAATGGTAAGGGTGGAAGGGTTGTGTTATAGCTTTGAAATAAAACAATCAGCCACCAGTTCTCTCTATGGTTAAAACCAAAAACTTGTAACATAAACAGTGAAATTCCAAACCTTGGGAGTTATGATAATGAACTTTGTGGATTGGAACTCTTCCCACAAGTAAGAGGGTAGTTCAAATTGTGAGTATGATTTATGAACAGAAACCATATACCCAGCTGGATTAGATTAGCTATGTACAATTCAACCATATTTAAAATTGTTTTGCAAAGTAGGGATTGTTGTCAGCGTCTTTGTTTAATGATACTGATTTCCTTGCAACATCCTTTTGAAACTTATTATTTACATTTTCCTCTTAAAGTATTATTTTAATCATATTCTTTTCCCTCCATCTTTTCTCAGATCCTCCCCACCTCCTGACCCACCCAACTTCATGTTCTCTCTTTCTACCCCCCCCCTTTCTCTCTCTTTCTCTCCATAAAGTCCAACCCCTAATCAGGAAGCTATTTACAACCGATATCTGCTGCAAAATAGAAAATTAGTTTTAATCAATGGAGTATCACTGAGTTTATAAACCACATTCTAGGGCAGGCACCATGTTTTCATCAATGGTGTATCACTGAGTTTATAAACCACATTCTAGGGCAGGCACCATGCCAAGGAAGTTGCCTAACACAAAATGGTCTCCATGTTGTGGGTTCTTTGTTTTCTTGGTACTTTTTTACATTGTTGACTTTTTTCCTTTCCATCTGTCCTTCTTCATCCCTTTCTTCCTTCTCTTTTTCTTCTTTGTGTAGTAGATGAACATCCATCTGTCCTTGTAACACCTTTTTTGATTAGTCATTAACAGTGAGGACTGTTGATTCTATTTTTAAAAAGGTCAGGAAAACTCATTATACACCTATTGGTTTCTATGAGGTGAAAGTTAATATCAATGATCTAAATAAAATACCAGTTATGTATATATGCATAGGTACATATGTACATGTATATACATACAGAACATGTGTTGCTGATGGCTGAACCCAAGACCTCATGTCTGTGGGAAGGTGTTCTGCTGTGTCACCTGGTCAGACAATATAAAGTTATTCTGATGATGGTAGCATCAATTATGAGGTCATTAGGTGAGCTCAGAATGGCAACAGATTACAACTGACCTTTCCCTCATCTGAATGCCACTTTTCACACTTCCACTTCAAAGATGAGTAAATGGTAGGTAGTTCAGAGCTTACTGTCACATCCTAAACAGTAGAGTCCTGTTTGAAGGGACTGATAGGAGTCTAAAGTCTAGATTTACTTTTCCACTATAGAATACCAGGACATAATGTGACCAATTTCCTCAGCACTCCAGGTTTATCCACAAACGTATATTCTCATTTGCAAGAGAATATGCTCAGAGAAGCACGTGTTCTGTCCAGCTCCAGTATGCTACCATTGTCCATGTGTTTTGAATCTTTATTTTCTTTTCCTTTTGGAATTAACTACTGGGGTATAAAACAGTTAGAATAACAAAAATATGTTAATTGAATATTTAAAAAGATAATAAGGATGAAGACATATAAATTGATGGGCAGTTAACCTTAGGGATAGTACTTGAAGTAAAATAATCTGATATAACTAAGAACAAAAAACTAATTTTCTTATGTAGCTCATACACCGTGAAGGCATTTCCAAAGAAAGCCAAAATTTATTTAAGCACCAGTGACTGTTGGAATCGGCACACAGTCTTATTCTATGACTAACTCAAAGGACAGAATTCATTTAAACACTAACATTAACTTCAGATGTGTTCCTGTGCTTTATGACCAATCGTTAACAACACTGGTGTATGTACTAAGATCTCCATCGAATTCTCAACCCTGGTGTGTAAGGGAACAATAGCTGCTTTATCCTCAGAGTGACACATGCCATCAGTGTGGATGGGTTTACAATCAGTTACATAGTCACAGGGTCTTTACCCACTCAGTCAACCAACCATGGATTAAAAAAAAAAAATCCTTATTACAAGAAAATCATCATTGCAATCTATAATCCCAATATTCATGAGGCAGAGGCAGGAGAATGTCGACAAAGTCTGCCTGGGTTCCATAGTGAGTTTAAGGCCAGGTTGTTATATTTAGAGTAATCTTTCCCCAAACCAAATCAAAATTCAAAGGAAAGAAGATGCATAGTGGTTGCCATTGAAATCATGTACACAGCACCAACAAATATGAACTCAGCATGTTGTATGTAAATGAATGCATATATGTGTGTGAATGTATATACATTTGTCTACATACATGCATACATAAATGTAGCTAACAATAATAATCAAAGTAAAAAAGACCATCAATTTGAAACAGGTGGCTCATAAGAGTGGTTTAAGGAAGAAGAAGGACCAGACAAAGGAAAGAGGGGCAAGAGATGAAATTCTATTTTTAATCCAAAGTATTTAGAAGAGAAAAATTTTTAATTAAAAAGTAAGTAAGGAAAGGAGAGGGAGGGAAGCAGAAAAGGACAAAGGAAGGGAGGAAGTTACTTTACTGTTCTGAACATGCGCAAATTTTCTTTTGTAAATATTACAAAAGATAAGGTATAAAATGTTTACATGGCATATGTATTTCATATTATAAGTAATTTAGAGATAATTTACAGTCCTTGAGGTTGTAAAGGCTCTGCTGTTTTCACACAAGGAACTTCAATGTTATTAGATTTTGGTGTCCTTGGGTGTCCTGGAATGGAGCCCCAGTTATGGTTCCAGTATGAAATGTCTCTACCTGCTCAGGTGTTGAAGTTTAGGGCTCTAGATTGTGGCACTGGTTTTGGAGTTGGTAGAAGCTGAAAGAGGCTGGCAATTTTTGGAAGACAGAAGTCACTGTCTAGCACTCTGCAATGTGCCATCTGACTCCTGGAGCTCCTGCTCTCCTTCCAGTCTCCAGGAGGGTATAACTCATTTACCCTCATCTGCCCCGGACTCCTCTTGCCAAGGTGCTCTGTCCAAGCAAGTATGAGCTGAACATTCTAAAATGTGAGCCAGAGTAAATAATTCTCACCTTTAAGTTGTCTTCTTAGATACTTAAATACTTTGATATTGTAATGATGAAAGTACACAGTGTACATAAGAGAGCTATCTTTCAGAGTGATTATTTACCAGTTTTTTTCTAACCTCAAATGCCTTTGAAGGCCCAAGTACATTAACTGCCTTTTCACATTTCCCTCACATCTTACTTTCAGTACCCTGAGAAATGTGGAATCACCATCAAATGAGACCATCAAAACATTTTACAAAATATATAAAGTAAGAGAGGTGAAAAAGAGACAAGAATTAAATTTTAAAAATAAATTTAAAATCTTTATTGATTTTATAGCTTCATATTTTAAAAAGATCCCATAGGCTGTTCTTTCCATCATAAAAAATTTCTATGAAAACAGAATTATCTTTAGAAATTAAATGGAAACAATGTTAGTATATCTAATTTTAAACAGGAGGAAAAAGAGAGGCAGTGCTGGCCAAAGTGCTTCAGCCACATAAAAACAAACATTGAGGACATTTTGAAGAGTTAACAGTCTTCAAAATGACAATTCTTCCAAGTCCTTTAAAGACATTAATGGGCAGAAACTCATTTAGAGACATTAAAATGTCTCAATAAAGATTCTGGGTAGTTGCATTTTTATATGATTAAATCAGCATACATGAAGACCTGAAGTCTTGAGACGTACTGTCCCCCTAAAAGGGAGGTAGAATAAGGAAAAGGTTTCTTTTCAACATAATCCAGAGTGCAGTTGTGGCATGAAGTAGATTGCTTTATCACTAATTAGTGGATTTTTACGGCGAGGATTTTTTCACTAAGAAGATTTTTACGGTGCCCCACCTAGTACTAGACCTCTTGCACCAAGGACAGTTTCACACCTGCTCTGGACACCTCTTACCTGACATTCTCTTGCTGGTGAGGTGTTTCTGAAACCCAAAGTATTTTTACAAAGCTATGCATTTCTTTCTAGAACAGCTCCATGAATACATCAGATCTGCTTTCATTCTGACCCTAGAACCACTGCTGGATTTTCACAGTTAGGGATCAACCAAAGTATTCTTTATGTATTTTTCTTGCTGTTTCTATTCATCATCAGCCTTCTAAATTGTATCATGGTTGACATAATCTCCAAAATCTTGGTTTTTTTCTATGCTGGTAGTTGTCATGGTACAATGAGGCTTTTAATAGCAATAATGGTTCATCCAGAAGGAAATTATTACATGTAAAACACAAAGTTAGAATCAGAAACCATTATCCAAAGACCCCTAAAATGAAGAATATTTGATAATCCACACTGATTCCTAGTTTCTAAAAGGAAACACCCAGTTCCATTTAATTAGTACTTGCAATGGAGGAGAGGATTAAATGAAGAAACCTGGGCAACAGTTTTCGAAAAGTAATCCAAGAAAAGACTCAAGAAAGGAATTATATTGAAATTGGAGTGATCCCTTAATTGGCACCAAATGAATTATCTGAAAGTAAAGGCACTTAGCCGTGGTGGTAAGAGTGTATATATCAAGAATGGCATGACTTCTGCAGACCGTGTCCACACATGTTCCAGGATATGAGAATACATTGGCTACTGTCCAAATTGAGCACGGTGAAGCTAGGATGGGACGGAACATAGGACACTCCGTTGCTGGACTCCATGCCACCATTTCTCATGAACACAATCAAAGCAGACATAACAAATGGCTCTACAGAGTAACTAAAGGAGAAGGCAAAGTGGCCTAAAGTCATGAAGCTTTATATTGGAGGAAGGTCTGAGGGTCAATTTGGGAACAGTTTATTCATCCACTTGATTCTGATTTGCTGGAGGAAATAACAAACAGGAGTCCCTGTGCTGTGTGTGATGTTCTCAGGGAAGCAGGAAATCTTAGCTGTGCTGAAGGAAACTTAGAGGAAGCAGGTGACACAACATTAACCTTGAATCTGAGAGTCACAGCATGAATGAAACTCTCAGTTACAGTTATCTGTTTACCATTTATCTGCAGTGTGGGGATGGATCCCAGAGCCTTACCTATGCTACAGAAGCTCCTCACCTCTGAGCACCGCCCCAGGATGAGACTATTAATGTCAAATATTTATTTGATTTTTAATTATGCACGTATGTCTATGTGTGGATTTGTGCCCATGAGGGCAGGCACTTAGATCCAGGGGCATACATTCCTTGGAAGCTGGAGTTACCTGTGGTTGTCAGCTGCTTGACATGGGTGCTGGGAACTGACATAGATCCTTGGGAAGAGCAGTAAGTGTTCTTAACTGTGACTCCCCTCCAGCCCTTGCAAAATTTTTGATTTTAAATAGAAGAGAGAAAACAAAGAATACAAAGACTCATTCATACTGCCAATGACTAAATCAGAAATTAGGTTAGTTATTTTTATTTCCACACGAAATGTCTTGGCAAGATTCAGATGGAAAGGTCTTTCTTTCGGCTCTATGTATACTTGCTTTCTGCTACAGAGCTATCTGGGCATAACTAAAATTTATTATATGACCAATCAACTTGAGCAACCACCTTCAAAGTAACACCAGGTTATGCCTTCACCCGTGCTGTATTGTCCCCACTTCATACAGTTTCTATTGGGTTATGTTGTGTCCCCATGGCCGAGGGGAAGCAGAATGGGTCAAACCAAGTGCCACCTCTGCAAACATCCACAGTAAGTGGCTCATAGCCTCCACTTACCACTACCCACTGGCAGAGGTGGTAAGACAAATTGAGAGCAATGGAATGAAAATGGCCAACTCTCCCAGAAGACCCGGAAACAAGTGTTTTTGAGCATTAGTGCAATTTTAAACAACCTAGGTTCCTTTTAGGAGAGATACTTTCTTGCTTAAATGGGACATTGTTCAAGAACATTTGCAGTTTAAATTTGAACATGGATTGTGCAAATAAAAATAGGTGAAGACAGAAAGAAGGACGGGCATGCCTAAAGATTGCTATCCAATATTCTGACACGGAAAGGCCGTCTAGCAATTTGAAGAAATTATTGGTCACCAGTCTTGAAATGGGTAATAACTTGATTGGATTTAAAGTGAGAAAAGTTAAGATTCTCTATAGATTATCAACCTGCACTTCAATACAGGAAATGCAAAAAAATAAAAGAAGTCTATCTACGCATGGTATTTCATGGCAGTAATACCAGGGTTTGTGAAGCAGAGATCAAAGAATCAAAACTTCTGGGTGACCTTGGCTACATGGCACAAGGAAGCTAACTTGCCTCGAGAAAGACAGAGAAGGAGGAGGACAATAATGATGACTATGATGACAAAGATGGAGGAGGAGGAGGAAGAAGACGCTGTAGCAAGGAAAGAGAAGGAGAGGGAGGAGGAGCAGGAAAGAAGGAGAGGAGAGGGGACTGGAGGGCAATAGAGGGGAGGGAAGAGATGAACGAGGAGTGGGTGGGAGGGAAGAGGGGAGAGGGGAGACAAGAGAGAAGAGACTGAGATATTGGAAGCGCGGGTATCAGGTATCAGTGGTATAGTCATGCATATGTTGTCCTTACTTCTCTGAACAAGTTACCTCTTGTGCTCGGGTAAGCAACAAACTCTACGTAGTGAGGCACAGCTAAAGCAGGACGTGAAAGTGGAAGTGTTCCCGGTGGAGAACAATGCCAGAGGGAGAAGTGCAACACCGAGGCTGATGTGTAAATGTGATGAGGATATAAACAGCTACAGCTCAGCATACAGATGTGCAAAACTGTCCAATAGGAAAATAACTGGAGAAGGATGAAGCTAGAACTTCGAGTCATTTGAAATCATTTAAAAACTAATATGTCACGTCCCAAATTCTACCTAGCAGACTCTTAATTTAGATTACCGGAAGTGTCTGGAAGCGCATTGCAGGGTCCACACATTCCCAATGTGGCTGCCAGCAGTTGGCGTTATGGGAATAGGAAAGTAATAATCAATCCATTAACAATGGATCTGTTTGCCCTCTTGTAACTTTATGGAAGGCTGAAAAAGTAAGCGGGGAGACTACTTTTGCAAATCCTTGAAGAAACTTGACAGGTACCGTTGGCCCACTAACAGAGCTTATGCTTTATAGATTCTTTCCATAGATGCTGGACTTGATTCAAGGACTAAGAGTACTGATAATTATCCAGTTTCTTTTAAAATAAAAACAGAAAATGGACGAGTAAAGGGGGAGAGCCTTATGCTACAGCATACAGGAGGCAGGAAAAATAAAGATACCTTTGGCCTCTAGGGACACACTTGCTGATGAATATGAGGTTCATTCTTCAAAGGAGTCAGAACAGAGGAAAATCAAGTGGATTAGCAAATGTTCCACCTCCGAAAGGAAGCTAATTGAGTGAAAGAAGCATGGGGTACCAACTTCACTACTACAAGGTTTTCCACAGCCGTTTAGTTTGTAAGAGCAGCTGTGTCGAACCTAAAGGACACTGAACTATCAAAAGTCAAGTTTATACGCTTTCCCTCCCAATCTAATATCTTCATAATGTAAGCACTATTAATAATTCAGTATGTATCTTCTGTAATATTAACTTTGCTTCCAGAACTGAGCTTACACATGCTCTATGGCCTTTTACTGAAAGGAAAGCATCATTTGTGGTCTTCATTTGTCTCAGAAATTGCAGGCAGATCTGCGTTAGCCATGCTCTAGAAGTGTGGACTCTGGGTATAATTCCTACAGCACTGTTTTCCATTTGAGCGTTATCTGGGTCATTTCCAGATAAGGCTCAAATGGAGAACAGTGGTGTAAGAATTATTTTCACGTTCCAGTTAAACCTTCAAAAAGCTTGATAGACATTTATGTTAGTCATGTATATTTTGATGTTTTTATATGTGTGAATGTTTTGCCTGCATGTATGTTTATGCACCATCTGTGTTCCTGATGCCCACAGAGATCAGAACTGGGCATTGGGTCCCCTGGGACAGGAGTAGACAGTTGTGAGCCACCATGTGAGTTATGGGGGTGAGGCAGAGGATGTTCCTTGGGAGACTATGGCCTAGAGAGTAATTTATGATTTTCTTTGTTATGTTACTAAGACTTTTTGAAATTGTTAACCATATTGCTACATAAAATTTAAGATAACCTGCAGCGGGTAGGGGACAGGAGCAGCCCACCCCTCCTATTACCTTAGGCTAGCTCTCCTACCTGCTTCCAGCATTGATGGGGCTTTTTTTTTTTTTTTTTTTTTTTGGGAAATTGTGACCCAATAATGCTTTTTATTGTTAAAATGTGTATATTCATGCATCTTTATTTTCACTTATAGTAGTTTATCCAAAGACAAAATTCAGGGATTTAAGGTATGTGACTAGGGCTGAAGAGATGGATTAGAAGATGCTAAGTAAAAGCTGTTGCTCTTGCACAGGACTGTGGTTCAGTTACAAAACTCAGAGGACCTGATATTTTACAGAAGTGACCCCAAAAATTCTACCAGGGAACTGCTATAGCTGATAAACACCTGCAGTCATGTGGCAGGATACAAAATAAACTCAAAAAAAAAAAAAAAAAAAAAAACAGTAGCCTTCTGATAAATGAACTGAGAAAGAAAAAAGAGAAATATAACCCTTTACAATAGCTAAAATCAACATAAAATAACTTGGGATAACTCTAACCAAAGGATTGGAAGACCTTTATGATGAGAACTTTAAGTCTTTAATGAAAGCAATTAAAGAAGATATCAGAAAATGGAAAGATCCCCTATGGTCTTGAACAGGTAGGATCAACATACTAAAATAGCAAATTTACCAAAAGCAAACTACAAATTCATTGTAATCCCCATCAAAATCCCAGCACAATTCTTCACAGACCTTGAAAGAACAATATTCAAATTCATCTGGAAAACTGTAGAAGGAGCTGCGGGTCGTTTCCCACCGCCCAGCTCCCACACGGCTAGCTTTACCCAAAATAATTACACGAAAACTGTATTCTTTTAGACACTGCTTGGCCCATTAGCTCTAGCCTCTTACTGGCTAATTCTCACATCTTGATTAATCCATTTCTAATAATCTGTGTAGCACCACGAGGTGGTGGCTTACCAGGAAGGATCTTAACTTGTGTCCATCTTGGAAGGAAAGCTATAGTGTCTGCTCACTTCCCTTCTTCCCAGCATTCTGTTTGGTCTACTCCGCCTATCTAAATTCTGCCCTATCAGGTCAAGCAGTTTTCTTTATTAATTAACCAGTGAAACAACAGATAGACAGATGACCCTCCTCCATCAGAAAACTAAAAATCCAGAACAGTCAAAATAGTCCTGTACAATAAAGGAACTTCTGAAGGCATCACCAACCCTAACTTCAGGCTCTACTATAGAGCTATAGTAATGCAAATAGCTTGATATTGGCACAAAACCAGACAGGTGGACCAATAGAATTGAATCAAAGAGACTTATTAATCCAAATACCTATGAACACATGATTTTTGAAAAAGAAGCTAAAATTATACAACAGAAAAAAAAGCATCTTCAACAAATGGTGCTGGCATAAATGGATGTCGACATGTAGAAGAATGCAAATAGATCTATATCTATCCCCATGCACAAAACTCAAGTCTAAATGGATCAAAGACCTCAACATAAATCCAGCCACAATGAATTTCATAGAAGAGAAAGTGGGAAAGTAGCCTTGAATACATTGGCACAGGAGATCTCTCCGGAATATGGCACCAGTAGCTCAGATGCTGAAATCGACAGTTAATAAATCAGACCTCCTGAAACTGAGAAGCTTCTGTAAGGCAAAGGACTCAGTCAACAAGACAAAACAGCAACCTACAGAATAGGAAAAAATCTTCACAAATCTCACACTAAACAGAGGACTGATCTCCAAAATATACAAAAAACTCAAGAAATTAGATATCAAAATACCAAATAATCCAATTTAAAAATATGGTACAGATCTTAACAGAGAATTCTCAACAGAGGAATCTCAAACGGTGAAACACACTTAAGGAAATGCTCAACAGTCTTAGTCATCAGGGAAATGCAAATCCAGACGACTCTGAGATTCCATCTTACACCAGTCAGACAGGCTAAGATCAAAAACACAAATGATAGCTTATGTTGGAGAGGATGTGGAGTTAAGGCGAATACTCCTACATTGCTTGTGGGAGTGCAAACTTGTACAGCCACTTTGGAAATCAGTGTGATGGTTTCCCAGAAAATTGGGAATCAATCTACTTCAAGACCCAGCAATGCCACTCTTGGGCATATACCCAAAGGATACCAAATCATACTACAAGGACGTTTGCTCAACTATGTTCATAGCTGCATTATTTATAATAGCCAGAAACTGGAAATAACCTAGATGCCCCTTAACTGAAGAATAGATAAAGAAAATGTGGTACACTCATACAATGGAGTACTACTCAGTGGTAAAAAACAATGACATCTTGAAGTTGCAAGCAAATGGATGGAACTAGGAAAAAAAAAACATCCTGAGTGAGGTAACCCAGACTCAGAAAGACAAACACAGTATGTACTCACCCGTAAGTGGGTATTAGATATAAAGCAAAGGATAACCAGCCTACAGTCCACAAACCCAGAGGAGCTGGATAACAAGGAGAACTCTCAGAGAGACATAAATGGATCCCCCAAGGAAGGGGAAGTAGACAAGATCTCTTTAGTAAAGTGTTGTAGTGGGAGGATGGGGAAGGGTGGTAGTAGGGGAGTGGGGAGGAAAAGGGGAAAGAGAAGTAGAAAATGAGGTATCAGGAAGGTAGAGCTGGGAGAAGGACAGAGAGAAGAGAAAAGAAAGAGATACCTTGAAAGAGGGAGCCATATAGGGTTAGTGAGAAACCAGGCACTAGGGGAAATCCCAGGAATCCACAAGGCTGGGCCCAGCTAAGAATCTAAGTTGTAGTGGACAGGGTATCTAAAATGCCCTTCCCTGTAATCAGATTGATGACTACCTTAATTGTCATCACAGAACCTTCATCCAGTAACTCATGGAAGCAGATGCAGAGATCCACAGCTAAGCACTGGGCCAAACTCCTGGAGTTCAGCCATAGAGAGGAAAGAGCAATATTAAGAGCAAAGGGCCAAGACGATGATGGGGATACCCATAGAAACAGCTGACCTGTGCTAGTGGGAGCTCACTGACTCTGGACTGACAGCTGGGGAACCTGCATAAGATGACCTAGGCCCTCTGAATGTGGGTGACAGCTGTGTGGCTTGGGCAGGCTGTGGGGCCACTAGCAGTGAAACCAGTATTTATCCCTAGTGCATGAACTGGCTCTTTGGAGCCCATTCCCTATGGATACCTTGCTCAGTCTAGATACGGGGGCACACTCTCAGGGATGTGCCAGACTTTGTTGACTCCACATGGGAGGCCTCACCCTCTCTGAGGAGTGGGTGGAGGTGGAGAGAGGAAAAGATGGGGGAGCTGGAGGACAGAGGTAGAGGGAACTGGGATTGGTGTGTAAAATAAGATTGTTTTAAAAATAAAGATAAATTAACATTTCCAACAACATTGGTGGAAATAAACAGGTAAATTATTTTTTTAAAAAGGCAAGAAAATTGCTATTACAGTCCTCAGCTGTTGCTACCTGACAGTAAGTATTCTCAGCTTTCTTTTGGTGGCACCTGGGAATCTTCCCATTTCATGGTATTTTCATAATGGTCATGAAGATGTTAGGTCATGTGCAGACAGAAGATGGCTATCAGTGGATGCTGAAGAGGCTAAAGATGAACCGAGACCATTTGCAACACCCAAACCTCTCCACATCAGCTTTGTAGTTGCAGCTTCTTTCCAGGAATTCTTTTTTTCAGTGGTGTAAGAATAGTTCTTTTCTGAATTCTTATAAGGCCCTTGAGTCTCAGGATATTTTTAGTTTGAACAAATGTGACAGATAGAGCTTTCCATTTTATTGTTTGCCTAATTGTCTAGGAGGCTGTGTTCTTTTTGTTTGCATTTTTTTTCCCTAGTACACTGCCCATTATAGCATTTGCATATTTTCCTCTGGTTGTTTTGACCCTTTGTTATTTGGACTGTAATTACCTTCTCCCAGTCTATCATTTGTCATTCGACCTTTCTGGGGGTGACTCAGAGTTCCTGGTTGCAAACACAATGTGCTCCTACCACTTTAAACAGAAATTAGATTCACGAGGAGCACTTGATAGATCACAGAAAGCCCAAGGAAAAAACAAGGAGTTGAGCTTCCAGGATGCAACATGGTGCTCCGGCATCTCTGGTGAGCTCTCCTCATCCCTCCAGATAGCCTGTCTGCTCCCCTAAGCTCTCCTCCCCAGAGCACTGACTGACTCCACAGCTGGAAGTTTCTCTGTTACTCAGCATAATGGATAACAGCAGGCATCTCTCCTTGCATCAGAGCTTAGAACAGTGTCTCTAATGGAAAGAAGGAAGCACCAAGGGTAGCTGCAGGAGGGACCAGGACACCTCAGTTCTGTGTTCATCCTTAGCAGGCAAGCTCCTCAGGCTTAGGAATGCTTTTTAGAGTCACCAGCCAGTCAACAAACCTTTCTGTGAACAACTAGTACTACGCAGAGACTTGGCTCACATATGCTTTTACATTTCGTGAAATCAAGAATACAAATTTTCTTTATATTTTTGTGGATTGGGTCATGATGCTAAAAATAAGAGCCCCACAACCATGATAATCATATAATATTCTCCAACAATATTTTTTTTTATTTATTTATTTATTATGGATACAATATTCTGCCTGTCTGTATGCCTGAAGGCCAGAAGAGGGCGCCAGACCTCTTTACAGATGGTTGTGAGCCACCATGTGGTTGCTGGGAATTGAACTCAGGACCTTTGGAAGAGCAGGCAATGCTCTTAACCACTGAGCCATCTCTCCAGCCCCCCCAACAATATTTTTTAAGACTGATAGTGACTAATGCTTTAACAGTGAGATTTTTTTCATTCATCTGTAACCTGTTGTATTATCAAATGGGAATAAAATTTTAATGATTTTAAAAGGTCCAAAAGTCCAGCTAATTTTCTGTAATATATACTATTTTATTATATATATGCATATATACACACACATTATTTTAGCCAACAACTTATAACACCGTCTTGAATTGTGTGTTAAATGATCTCTATTTTAGAAATTTCTAAAATTCTTTGTTTTTTTTTTCTTTGCAGGTCAGTACTACATAGCTTCAAGTAGTTGTATACCCAATGTTAATTTTATAATTACTTCAATTTAGTGTTTTCTAAGCAGTTTTCAAGTTCATTCTTCAATAAATACTTTATAAGGGGTTCAGGAAGACAGGAAGATACTAGTGGGTAGCACAGAACAGAATCACCGCACATTTGTATACATGCATGAAAAAGATAGAAAAAGTTTATAATCCCTTTATACATTCTAAAGAAGAAAGGCCTTGAACTATGGTTGGAATGACCTTAACTTTATATTCTGATATCAAAAAATAATGACATTGGGATGACATTTTATCTTCCCAATTATGAACATGGTCTGTTCCTGTATGTTTATGTCTATAATAAATTTATAGTCTTCTTTATGAAGCTCATTCCTAGAGAATCTATAGGATGTTTTTCATGTGTGACTATGAATAGAATATCATTTCCTATTTTAGCTTATTTTTCTGGCTGTATTTAATCCTATAATACATCAACTATAGGCTTGTATATCATGTAAGTAATTTGCAGAGTGAACTCTACTGATAATTTCATTGTTTTATATAACACGTTTGACAAGTGATAAGGACATTTTCAAAGTGGCAGTGTCTATCTTTCATTGCCCATATTGTTGTTTTCAGATTGCTGTGTCTATAAAACAACCATCCTCCAAAGCTTTTGACCCTCTTTGTCTGTACTATAGTAACTGCACATATTGCCACCTATAAAACGCTAGCAACTCACTATTGACATCCTTAAAAATGACTACTATTTACATCAAACTATGCAGCGCCTTCCATAGCTCATTTAGAACCAGATCTAAAAATTCTAAGACTTTAGAAAGCACTGTGAAAGTTCCCTTCTCTTCTCAGAACACATAGCTCTAATTTCTGCTGCACATCAAAAGCTAAATACTTTGGCTGATTAAGAACTTATCAGTAAACACATAAGGAAAACATATGTAAAATTATAATAGTCTATCAGGCAAAACAATAACTATAAACATTATTGCACCTAATAATCATCTGATACTACCTCAGCGATGGTCACAACAATGCAGACTTCTGGAGAGGTGATTTGTTTTGTTATAAAAAGGAGCACGGCAGCTTGGTGACAGGCCTACACCTATAACCCAATTTAGGAGGGCGAGGCAGCATTACCGCAGGATTGGGGCCAGTCTTCAGTGTACAGCAAGCCGAAAGCTAGGCTGAACTATATAGTGCCCCTCCACTGACACATTCCAAAGACAGAGATCTAATAACAAGAAGAATAAAAGACAAAAGAGTCCTCCAGACCACAGTACTACAGGTAGAGGAAGTCAAATGATCAGGATTGCGGCTGTGTTGACATGCTGTGCTCCGTGACTCCCTCACCTTCTCCGGGTGTAATTTTCCTAAAGTGAGTGGCTTAATCTAAAGAGCATTTCAGTTATTCTCAATTTTCATGTTCCAAGAACCTCGGTTTCAAAAGGGCAAATGTGTTACCCAAGACCATGGGAAATGGATAACATGTCTGAACTCACAGAAACACAACTATTTTAGGTTCATTGAAACCATAATTTCAGACATGCTGATTAACCATAGTTAGCTCATAAAGACATTCAGCTATTGTCTGGGTCTTGGCTGATTGCAACACAACACAGAAGGTGATGAATAATTTAGCTATAAGTTATATTTCCAAGGCAACTGTACTTTGTCAAAGAGAACTAGAGCCTTTGTTTATGTCCACACTTTCACTAGTATACACAAAAAGTTCAATGTGGGACCACAGCATGTCCTAAGATGGGGAGTCTTAGCAATAGGGCTAAACCAATTTCTTAAAACAGATCTACAGCCGCCATTACAAGGGAACACATTCCCGTTACCAGCAAGGCCCATTCAAGCAGCCATGTGAGAAATTTCCAGTATGTACACAGAATGAAAGGTAAAAATGATTACACCAATTTTTGACATGAATTTTTACATTCTAGAGATTTATAAACATGAAACCCACATGTGAATATCCGAATGAAGGAAGGCTGGTGGTAGAGTCCTATTTCATGATGTTTGTCTTCTAAAATGAAATTTTAGCCTCACCAGTCCAAAATTTATCCAACACGCACAGAGAAAACCACCAAAAATGTTGGATCGTATCTCCCGTAGCTCAATGTTTCACCGGGCCAAACCAGGCGGCTGTTTTCCTAATCAGGAAGTAACTCTGTTTCAGAAAGTAAAGCTTTGGGGAATAGTTAGAGGTTTTGAATACTCTAAATAACCTTGAATCCTTCAGAAAGTAAATTCAAGATGAAAATGAGCCATAAGCAATAGACATCAAGAATATTAAAAGAGAGAGATTGCTTCCGAATACTTATCACACATTCAAACTCTAAGGGTAGTCCACAGCGGGCAGTGGGCAGTTTGCTAGAAACCTGTTTCGTATTGTATTTTACCTTTTCAGTAGCTTTTCTTCACAGAGTTAAGAAGCAGGCCACTCTCCTTTGATTGCATCTCTACACAAGTGGATGCCCAAACCACTTGCTTTCTTAGTGATGTAAATGAGCTCATTAAAGACCCTACTATTTCCATGTCAAGGTAAGTGACTGAATTGCCAATTTCATCTGGCCTGATTTGGGACCCATTTAAGAGTAGGCCAGGAAGTTGCTCACCCTTACCCTAGACTCCAAAACGAAAAAACTTTTCTCTGAGAAATAATTGGCTCCACTGACTATGGGAGGTTAAGTCACTTTTAGTCGAGTCTAATTAGTTCACTGTTTGCTTTATTTGACTCAATTGAAGTTAAACGGGCATTTGCATGACCATAAACCAGATTTCCATGTGTTGACAGGTTCATTGCTTTTAAGTGATGTTTATTAGTTCTCTAAGTTTGAGTCAAAGTCATTAACACTATTAGTAATGAACACCATTATGAAGAAAAGTGAAGCCGGTGTGGAAGAGCACAGTGAAAGGAAGCTTTGGTGCAGAGACATCCGGTGACAGCAATAGTGTCATTGCACGCGCACACACACACACACACACACACACAGTGATGATGCATGGATAAAAGAAGCAGTTTTCATACCTTCAGCTTTTTTTTTTAATTAAATACCACACATTTGAGGGGCTTAAATTGGCTCCACATCTTAACTTTAGCTGGTCAATGGCTTCCACATATCTCAAGCCTGTTCCTAAAAGGTACATGCATGTACATACAGATAGCAATAACTGTAATAAATAGATAAAATAAAGAGGAGATGAAATTAGAAGGGGATATGAGGGAGTCCAGAGGGAATTGGTGGGGAGTGGAGCTGACCAAAATACTTTGTATAGAACTTTGAAACTCTCAAAGAATTGAAACAATTATTTTAAAAAAAAAAAAAAAAGTTTAGGGTCTTAATAACATCAGCCACAAGGCTGAAAGGCAAATTAAGTGAGCCGGTCTGGGGGTGTTCCCACTGGAAAGGTGGATGTTTTCACGGGACTCAGGGCCATAAATGAGTTTTTTGACACAGGACAATGAGCATCAACCCCAATACCCTGAAATCAAATGTTTCCTTGTTTCTGATACAATTCTAGTATTTCCAATGAGAACTTAAAACACAAATCCCTCCACAACACCAGTTCCTGGGCGCACAAGGGACACCACAAGTGAGCATTCCACACATATATACAGAAGGTGAGGACACAAGACAGATATAATAAAAGAACCGCATAACATCACCTCCAGGCATTAGGAGCACAGAAAGCAAATGACTTTTGTATTTAGACTTAGATCCCTAAAGTATCCCCAGGATACCTCATTAGGTATATGCAAATATTCTCAAATCCAAAGGAAAATTATGGCATCTGAAACATTTTAAGACCCTGACCCTTTATTAAGACATAACCAAGCTATAGTGCATACTTCCAAATGCAATCTGAAACATGTGTGTAAGATCTCACAACACTGAGGCTAGCCTGTGGCTAGAGTAAAATCCTTTATGCTTCAAGAAGTGTAATAGAAAATTGGAGAATATGTGCTCTGAAAGGCTGTCATGGGGGAGTTTTGGAGGGTAGCAATTTCTCCATGACTCCCTTCTAACCGCAGTGACACAAACTGCAATCCATACAGAGAAGCATTCCAACACAAATGCACAGGGAAAATCCTCCAGATCAAGCCTGTATCCCATCACCATTTACCTATCTTTGAGTGTTAGGGGAAAGCTCTGTAATTTCTGCCCTTGCCAAAGAGCTCAGTCATGAGTGAGGAGGACAGAGGTTGATGCCCATGAGTAAGACAATAGCCAAAACCTGGAAACAACCTAGATGCCCTTCAATGGAGGAATGGATGAAGAAAGTGTGGAATATATACATATTAGAGTACTACTCAGCAGTAAAAAACAATGACTTCTCGAATTTTGCGTGCAAATGGATGGAAATAGAAAACACTATCCTGAGTGAGGTATCCCAGACTCAAAAAGAGGAACATGGGATGTACTCACTCATAATCGATTTCTAGCCATAAAATAAAAGACATTAAGCATATAATGTGTGATCCTATAGAAGCTAAATAAGAAAGTGAACCCAAAGAAAATCATATAGTCATCCGCATGGAGAGGGGGAAGTAGACAAGATTCCAGGGCAAAAACTGGGAACTTGCGGGTGAGGTGGCATGGGGCAAAGGGGAAATGGGATGAGAAATATGAGAAGGGGAGGATGGGAGGAGCTCGGAGGATTGGGATGGTTGGGATATAGGAAGGATGGATACGGGAGCAGCGAAGTATATATCCTATCTAAGGGAGCCATCTTAGGGTTGGCAAGAGACTTGACTCTTGAGGGGTTCGCAGGTGTCCAGGAATATGTCCCCAGCTGGTACCTTGGGCAACTAAGGAGAGGGAACCTGAAATGACCCTATCCTATACTGATGAATATCTTGCATATCACCTTAGAACCTTCATCTGGCGATGGATCGAGGTAGAGACAGAGTCTCAATTTGGAGCAACGGTCTGAGCTCTTAAGGTCCAAATGAGGAGCAGAAGGAGGGAGAACATGAGCAAAAAATCAGGACCACGAGGGATGCACCCACCCACTGTGACAGTGGAACTGATTTATTGGGAGCCCACCAAGGCCAGCTGGTCTGGGACTGAATAAGCATGGGTTGATTCCGGACTCTCTGAGCATGGCGGTCAATGAAGACTGATGAGAAGCCAAGGACAATGGCACTAGGTTTCGATCCTAATACATGAACTGGCTTTGTGGGAGCTTAGCCTGTTTGGACGCTCACCTTTCTGGACGTAGATAGAAGGACCTTGGTCTTCCCACAGGGCAGGGAATTTGGACTGCTCTTCAGTATCGAGAGGGAGGGGGAATGGAGTGGGGGGAGGAGAAGAGGAGTGGGGATAGGGGGAGGGAAGTGGGGGGAGGGCAATATTTGGGAGGAGGGGAGGGAAATGGGAAATGGGGAGCAGGTGGAAATTTTAATTAAAAAAGAATAAAAATAAATAAATAAGTAAAAAAAAAAAAAAAGACAATACAGAAATCCTGGGAGAAGCTTGCATGTGGATTCAGGTACGCAGGGTGGGAAAGGAATGGAAAGATGGGTACCTGAGTCAAACAAGAAAAGAATCCTTGGCATTTTAATTCAGTTTTGTTTAAGAGGGCAAAGAAAATGAATATATGCAGATGAGGAAAAATGGGGGCAAGTGTCTTTAAGAATAAAAAAAAAATCCATTTCTAATAAATTTCAAAACATGATCCCAAATCGATTTCATGTCTCATTTATCAAACTGCAAAATAATTTCAATTGTAGTGACTTTCATTTTCCTCTGTCTAAAGGCTAGCATCTTAGCACAAAGTACTAAAAGGACACATACATGGGCTTTAATTCTGACCACAGCTCCCAGCACAGAGTGAGCCACCACAAAATCAGCCTTAGGGACTGAGAAGGAGCAAGTTTGAGGATGAGGTCACAGGAGCAGCTGGAGTGTCTTGGTCTCAGCTGAGTGCACCTTCAGCAAACATAGATAAGGCATTGCACTGCCCTTCAGGTGCAGGGTTACAGCTGGGAAGGACAAGACACAGTGGTGTCATTACAAGAGGCCACTAGGGAAACACACGCAGCAAACTGGTACACTTGTGAGAGGCAAACATGGAAAACTTCATTTTACATAACCACTCATTTCTTACTGGACAACGGTTTTTATTAAGCTTAAAAATTTTTTATATATTCTAGATTTAAGTGTGTATCATAAAGCAAAGTTTTACAGATACTGTCTTCAAAACTGTGACATCCTAGTGATAATGTCTTTTATAAAAATCTTACTGGCATGTTTTCAATATGTGTAGTGATGAGTTTTCTAAGGGTATTATCAACTAAATATATTGCGGAATTTGGCCATATGCACACTCATACCCTTTCTATCCACCAATCTGTGTATTGTAAAAACATATAGTTTACTTAATATGATCAACTATAGTTGATCTATATTAATACAAATGATATAATTTTATTCTTTTTATGGTAGAATAAAAGACACTATTTTGCGGCTATAGATGTAGTCTTTATCCATTCCTGTATTGAAAAACACCTAGACTGACTATATGACTTGAATACTCTAAGCATGTCTGTGTCTCCAAAGGGTAAGAATGAAGAACCCTTCGTTTATATACTCAACAGTGGTACAACAGGGTCATATGATATTTCTATTTTTATTATTTGGAGTAAGGTCCATACTGATTTCCCTGAGGGCTGGACTGATGTACATTCTTACCAGCAAGGTACGATGCCATCCCTCTCCATACAATATTTTCCAGCAGTTGTTGTTTCATTTCTCAATCAGCCAATGTGATTGGTGTGACATAGAATATCAATGTGGTTTTAATTTGCATTTCTTTGATGGCTAAGAATACTTAACATGTTTTCTTGTTGAGCGACTGTTTCTACTTCATCTTTTGGAAGCCATGTTCATTTATTGATGTTTGGAATTTGGTATTTAGATTCGTAAGTTTTTTACATCTTCCAAATATTTATCCTCTCTCAGATATATTGCTAGAAAAGATTTTCTCACATATGCTAGTCTGTGGATACATTTGATTGTTTACTTTACTGAGTAGGTGTTTTAATAACTATTGTAGTCCCTTTCAGTATGATTTTCAAATATAAAAATGTTATAAGCTAAAAGAAATTCAGTTTTTGTGACTTGGCATTTTGTATAATTTTTTTTAAGCATTGGCAAACTATTAAGATAAGATTTCCCCTTGTAGATATTTTCTTTTTCTTATGTGTGCCACAGTGCCTGTCCAGATATCAGGTGACAACACTGGTGTCATATTTTGGTTTTCATCTTCTTTGACACAGAATCTCTCTTGCTCTTGAGCAGCATACGCCAGGAAATCTGGCCCATGGGCTTCCGGGAACTCTCCTAGCTCTACCTCCTGCCTCTTGGTGTACATCCTGGATACAGACATGCATTACCACATCTGGTATTCATATGAATTGTGGGTCTCCAAACTTATGTCCTCATATTAGAGTTCCAAGTTCTTTTACCTACTGAATCATTGTATCTTGTTTTTTTTTTAATTGGTTTTATTCTCAGCTCTTACATTCTGTCTACAGTCCATTTTGAGTAATCTGTGTCTTACAGCTAATTTTGTTGCAGTGTGGCTTCCCAGTTGTTATTGCACTGATTGTTTAATAGATTATCCTTTCTCCCATTGGATTAGGTTTTCATAGTTGCTAAAAATA
Source organism: Chionomys nivalis (assembly GCF_950005125.1). Classification (NCBI taxonomy): domain Eukaryota; kingdom Metazoa; phylum Chordata; class Mammalia; order Rodentia; family Cricetidae; genus Chionomys; species Chionomys nivalis. The sequence continues at coordinate 10,651,842 of NC_080100.1, read as the reverse complement.
TCAATTGTATAGGTTTATTTCTGGATTCTGTTCTATCCTACTGATCTATTTCCTACCTTGGCATCAATCCCACAATGCCTGATTTCCTGCAGCTTTAGAGTACATTTTGGAATCGGGGCAAAAATCAGCTTCCAAGGACTGAAGGTCAGAATCAGATAAAAGCAGGTGTTGCTTGGTGAAAATGCCCAGAGGATGCTGCTGGAACTCCTCGCATCTGTTCTGGTAGAGTCAGGGTTTGTCCCTGATGCCTCTGAAGAGCTGATGCAACAAGGAGGACTGGAACAACCCCAACCACAAGACAAAAGAGCCAGAACACAGAGAGACCTGTTAATGTGTAGCTCAGACTCCCAGACACAGATTGAAATAAAATTGAAGCAACCAGCTCAGCATCTTTCCCTGATGCTCCCACTGAGATGACATACGAGCAATAAGCTGTGGTTACACACTTGCATGATTAATGCCTTAAAAACCCGAACCACAAGGACACCTTTAGATAGCTACATACTGCCAGAAACAAATCTACTTGCCTAAACACACAAATAAGGCAGCTGAGACAGCTTAACTGGGTAGCTCAACATCATTCTGCCAAAATATGATACCCTTCTCTTTTCCATTCTGGTCTCGGGGCCTCATAACATCACCAAGGGCAGTCCCCGTGAAATTTCCCCCATCTGCTCTATTGTTCCCTAGATTGGCATGAGCTTCTGTAACTACAAGACCTGACCTTGTTAAAATACCAAACCAATAATGTACCATCAAAGCAACCAAAGAGGAAGGCACAATAGATTTACAATGTTAAAATGTATGCTTCCTGTGTTACAAAGAAGAAAGTAAATACATCGCAAAAAGAAATGAAAATATGGTCACTTTCCTAAAAGCATAAGAACAATCCTGGCTCTAAAAAGTTGAAATTGACTTGGCTAAGATTCTGATGAGTGCAGTCAAAGGCAATAAAAGTTGTGGAGTCAGACTTCAAGTGGTCATTTCTCCCTAGTTTGAGGGAAAGTTCATTTTAGTTGGAGTATGTTGTTCATTGGAAGTCTTCAACAGGGCATAAGACGAGAAGATTGGAAGCACGGAAAATTACTGTGGCCAGGGCAGCCTGAATGGAAAATACGTTCCACACATATGCATGGAGAAGTTGGTCACAGAGACAATCCTGCAGCAGCGTTGCTTCACTTGGCCAAGTTGGAGCCATGCTGGGGTTTGATCCACTTAGCTCTGTGAGTACTGAACAGTTAATCTGGGATTTATTTCAGACAGGGTACATACATAGACAGACACACACACACACACACACGCACACCCCACAGGAATGCCCTAAAATATTAAAATACAGAAGTGGCCATGCTATTAGAAGAGTAAATTCTTCATGATATGCCTAGTGCTAGCGTCCCAAATCACCACTTATGAACCACTTCTACTTCAGGCATCCTAGGAGGTTTCACATACATTGTTTTACCTATGCTTTAAACACACGGATATCAGCAACAATCATGTGGTTTTACTTCCAATTCAGATGTGAACTTTTAAAAGGTACATCATAATAAGATTCCATGAAACTAATAAATTTCACACCCGACTTTCTGTTCTTGAATGACTTCAACATTAATGGAAACACATTTGCCACGTGTGTTTGAAGAAAACTAAATTCAGTAGTAGGTAACAGTGGGAAAATTAAACCATGCAGTTTAAAATGACTTTGTTATTCAGTCCCTTTGTCTGTGGGATGTCTTGATTGGTTTTACCAAAGAACATTTTAGTGGCAACACTTATCAGCTGTAACAGCACTGGAACATTCCTTAGGGACGTACTAGCCTTTCCCTCACTTCCGGGCTTTAGAGAGACCACTTAAGAAAGGAGAAGCAGTAGGCATTGCAGTCTCCAAACTCTGATATAAAAACTCAGTTTCAAGAGCGTAGGTGAGTGCTTCCACCTGTCTTCCTAAGTTTATTCATTGATAAAGATGAAAGAGCCATTTGCCTACATTGGTTATATTAATTGTGGTGATGGAAAGTACAGACCTTTTATACCAATCAATGAATTATACCAAAAATTTCCAATAAGCATTAATACTCTACCATTCTCTTTTCCTCTGATATTAATGCAAAGTAAAATAGGCTTTACAGTGTTCTTCTTTCTTGGACTCTTACAGTTATCTAGTATGTACTATGGAAAAGAAAAAGAATGGAAAGATAAACAATATTAATACATTCCTGTATTAATGCACCTCTATATTAATCCAGTACTATTAATGCAAACCTGGATTCTTCCAAAATACTTCTTTTTTCAATAGATTTTTGTAGTCACTTAACCTTTTTACTTTCTAGACTTTAGGCTTGACTACTTTTGTCATTTAGATTTAATAGATGATATACTACAGGAGACAGCATAGAAAAATTATGGTGACCTCAGAGAAAAGAGGATAAGAAATAAGATGTATAATATACAGAACAGTAGTCTCAGTATTTGCAATCTGTGTTTAAATCCATTACAAGATGCTTGTTTCTTGCTTGGAATTCACATGGGTCTTTCCACATTGAAAATGTAGACATGATGCTCATTCTCTCTAAACCATCAGAATTTATGAAAGTCAAATAAAATTGTTTGATAAGTTTTCTTATGAATGCTAGGTAACTTTTAGTGACTGAAAAGGTTTGTTGCTATTCGAAGGCAAATAGATACACCATGGTTACTGATTTTACCACGCTATCCTTATGATGACACAATGATGCTAATGTAAAACTTCCACAGATCCAATAGCATCAGAGAATGTTATCCAGTGCCATTTAACACCTGAGGACCAGACTAAACATGATTCTATTCCGTGGTGTGAACTAGCAGATACTGTCAACAGCATCTCTGCCAGCTTAGAGCCTGGAAAAGTGAAACCCTCCATAAACTCCAGGCTTGAAAGGGGCACTGTTGGTACCTGCATTTTCCAGGGTACTGGTTAGCCATATATGAAAGTGGATAGCCAGCTGACTGGCAATAACACATTAGAATCTTTAGAGAACTATGGTCCCTATGCTTTAACCAGTGGGAGTAAAGACCCGCAGTTATGATCACCTTGTAACACACCATTGACATTAAATAGAGAGTCTTAGGAAATCGCAGAACAACAGAATAACTGAAATCAAAAAATGTGGCGTTTAAACATTTCCAGCAACCCCACAGTCCTGAACATCTGAAAACGATTTGAGGGCTGGGATCAGCCAAGGAGAATGTCTAATTTCCACTAATGTAGAAAGGTCTATCCAGGCCTTGCCATAGCCACACAGACAGCAGTTGAGACAGTCTTCAAGGCTGATTCCAGCTAAATCTGCTGAAAATTGTTCCCTGGCATTCTTTCAAGTTCTTCATTTTGGAGCCATACTGTCTGAGTCCAGTTCTTAGGTGACCACTTACTAGATGTATAACTTTAGGCAAGACTGCTTTGTCTCACTTTCTTCACCTGTGAATGGAATAATAACAACACCCCCTCATTAGGGTGCTGGTAGATTAAATTGGGGGGAATAAAAGAGAATTCCACAGAAAAGCAAGTTCCCTATTATAGCTTAGTTCTTCTTAGTGTGATATCGACTAGTACATAAATATTCAAAATTAAATCATTGTACATTTTCTTGATATTGTGCCAAAGGCACACCTTTAATTTGCATGAAATATCATGCTGATTCTCTTACGCTTACATTACAAAGAAGCATGAGAGAGGCTGTCCGTACCACGCTGCTAGACTAAGGCTGTCCCAGCCACGCTGATACATTACTCATGATTTTCAATGCAGGCCCTTCCTGCTTTCGCAGTTACCCACCCCTGTTAGGCCTCACCCCCTCCAAGAGTTTCTTAGAAATACCAATGAAGCAATTGCTTGTCCATGATTGTTAGGAGGGAGAAAGCTCTGAATAAGCCAAAATTTCATGCTGGAAAGGAAGGCTCAGCAGTTACCTTGTCATTTTCAAGGGAACATTGTATCTAAGTCATTGCCTTATTGGCAAAATCTTCTCTCTTGTAGAGCTTTATATAGAATTGAACCAAGTAAGACTATTGCAAAGAAGACAAAGAGTTAAGAAGATACTTTATAAACAATATAAGACAACAGAAAATAGTTTTCCCATCATCATGAAGGTCTAGGTAAAGGAATTCATCAACCGATATAAGGATTTCCGGAATTATAAGTAGAATCTCCAGTCTAATGATAAAAAAAAAAACAAAATCTCTCCAAAATCAAATGCCCATCTTGAAAAAAAATGCACTTAAATGGTGGTGAGAACTGCTTCACCTAAACTAGCCTTGAGTATCAACCACTTTGCCCAAGAAAACTACCTGTTACTGTGGTAGGTCAGCTAGAAATGAGAAGATCAAGTAAGCCTCAGGAGTGCCAAATAAATATCTGAAAACATTTTGGCTCTTACTATCTTCTTTGCTGCAGTCCTGAATCCATCTCAAGGTGAGAAATTTGACCAGGTATCCCATCCAATCAGAATTCACCATGGTATCATTTGCTCTACTGTTTCATTCCTCCTGAGTATACTATACCTTTTAGATCTAAAACTAAGCAATGAGGACTATTAACCTCACTCATAGTATTTATGTCTCTGAAAACAACTTAGCTCATTGAGGTTTCAAGCTTCCTGTCCCACTCTGCAATGATAAAGTTTAGTCTCCTGGGCTAGGGATATACTTAAGTTGGTAGAGTACTTGCCTAGCATATATGAAGAGCTAGGAGCCATCCCTCACACATGAACCAGGCATGGTGGCTCATATGTGCTATCCAACACTCAGCAGGAGGCAAAAGCAGAAAATCAGAAGTGCAAGTTCATCCTGATGCCAGTCTTAGACTACATGAATCTCCATCAAAACAGAAGGGAGGTGGGAAGGGATGGAGAGGAGAGAGCAGGCAAGATTTAGAATCTTAACAGCAACCAATAAAACTGAAACCATCTTTAGACTAAAAGAAACAGAGTCTTTCCTCAGAAACGAAGCAATTCTCAAGTCAGAAAAAAGTAATGAATAAATTAGTCTTGCGATTTTTCTCTCCTGTCCTTTGGTGTGACAGGGGAGGATTCATTACCATTTTAACACACTCCTCCCTCACACATCAACCTAAACAGCAAACTGTTAGTGAGGCCATACTGGGGAAGGAAAATTCCAGCATTATCACTTTTAATGAAGGAAACGAGAAACTGTCCAAACAATGTTTAACTCAGAAATAATTTATTTTGGCTTTCAGCAGTGGCAAACACTGAGTCAGATTCCCATGAGAGCACCAATATGGACCGTGGTGATATTTTGTTTGAGATCTAACAAATAAAGCTTGCATGAAGACCAGAGTGTGGAGCTAGTCACTAGTTAGCCATAGGGAACAGGTAGTGGAGGCACACACCTATAATCCCAGCACTTGAAAGGCAGAGGCAGACATACCTCTTTGAGTTCAAAGCCATCCTGGGCTATATGAGACTGATCCAGTCTAAAAGAGAAACAGAGATAGGCGGTGATGGCTCACACCTTTAATCCCAGTACTTGGGAGTCACACACCTTTAATCCCAGCACTAGGAAGGTTGAGACAGGAAAGGATATGGCTGGACAGAGAGAGGAATATAAGGTGGGTGGAGACAGAACTCATTGCATTCAATCTAAGGATTCCTAGAGACAGGGTTGCCCATTTGATATGAGGAGTCATTAGAGGTAAGAATTAGTGGCTGGCTGCTCTGCTTCTCTGATTTTTCAGAATTTACCCATATATATGACTCAGGGTTTATTATTTAGACCAACTAGAATTGACACTACAATGGACACATTACTTGCCCATCTATTCTAGGCCTTGACAAGCACCTCAAGTCAAATCTGAAGAGCCAAGACATGCAGGCTGTCAGGTGACCAAAGCCTGGCATAAAAAGACACAACTTTGGAACTTGAAAGAGCATGACTCAGTGGTTAAGAGAGCATATTGCTACTGAGAGGGACTTGAGTTCAGTTGCCAAAACCTATGTTGGAAGTCCAGCACCAGGGAGTCTAATGTCCAATGTCTCTGGCCTCCACAGGCACCTATAATAATGTCCAGACACAGGAAAAAACATACATGTGTGCATGCATGCATGCATGGGTGTATACACAAAACACTCAAAAAATAGAACAAGAAAGACACATCTTTCCGGATTCTGCAACCCTATACATCAACTGTACCTGTAGGAAACCTTCATCTCACCCTTCTCATTTCTTGTACTAACAGATACCAATGCTTTCAGAATAAAAATACATGGGTTAAATCCCATACTTCTTACTTTAAACAAGTAGACTTCGTTTTCTACACATCTCAATACTTCGCAAAATGCAAGAGGTAAGAAAGATAAGGACAAGGACAATGAATATATCCATGTGGTGGGCCAGCGCTTACTCTAGTAGCTTTGTAATGTACCTGTTTACACTCTGCCATAGGAAGGCAATGTATGGTTTATGAAATACTTCTTCAAAGATCTGACTATAAGCATGGCATGGGGAACAATGTGACTAGAGGCTACATTTTGTTAATGCTTAGAAATTCAAAATTTCGGCTGGGGATGTAGCTCAATGGTGGCAAGATCATCTGGGGTATGTAATATCCTGGGTTCCTCCTTAGCATTTCCAAAAGGGGAGAGAGAAGAAGGAGGAGGAAAAGGAGGAAGAGGCAGAAGGAGGAGGAGCGGAGGAAAGGGGAAGGGAAGGAGAGAGGGAGGGAGGGAAGAAGTGAGGGAAGGAGGGAAGAAGGGAGGGAGGGAGGGAGGGAGGGAGAGAGGGAGGGAGGGAGGGAGGGAGAGAGGGAGGGAGGGAGGGAGGGAGGGAGGGAGGGAGGGAGGGAGGGAGGGAGAGGATCCAAAACATATACAACTCTCGAGTTAGAATTTAACCAATTCCTTCTTTGCAAAACTGGATTGGGGGAAAAGAATTTGGCTAGTCTAATATTTCAGACCCATCTGAAGAGAAGTATCTCTGTGATGGAGTATGGAGAGTGGAACTCCTGAAGCTAAAGTGAGTATTTAAACTTATGCAACTTGAGCTATTTCTATTTTTATTTCACATAAAAATTTATCATGTGAAAAAATGTACCTGCTCATCATCATTCTCATTTTAGACACATGTAAAAAGTAAATGAAACTCACGAAACAAATTATAATTGAGATGCATAAAATGATTCCCAGATCTCAAGAAAAAGGTCAGAAAACAGTAGAAGGTAGACACTCGATTTATGAAAGAAAAATGCAACTCTACTTTTTCTTTATCAAATCACAAAATTAGTTGCACACCTGGTCACTCATCACAGGATATGAGCACTGTCGGAGACTAAGGAAAATAAGAAGGCTGGATGGAAGCTCCGGTCCAGATTCCATCCTGCATCTCTCAGTCTCTTCCACGAGGCTCATCTGTGTCTGTCTTTCTCTAAGGGAACCAAGGGTAACCTGCTTTTTTCTACGCTGCCCAACAGGTTTGAAAATTAGCCAATTTTCTTTACATTCATTCAAAACCACCCAGAAGGCTAAATTCATCCTCTTACTACATGGGGAGCTTTCGCTTAGCTTTAAACAACAGGTTCCATGGATTGTGAACGTCAATGTTCCAGACAGCTCCAAATTATTGATCATGGCAATCAAGCTATACACTTATATATCAGAAATCAAATAGGAGGCATGATTTACAGTCCAATACTATGTGTGATATGGGTGGCTGAATGAGTCCTGAATTCTGTGAGTGTTGAAGGCTCGATGTCAAAATTGATAGTGTGTGTACCTATGGAAGCCCCCAGACCCTGTTCACTTCCAAAATAAATGGGAGTCCTGTTGTTTCTTTTTTCAAAATTATATAACAGATAGAAAACATTGGAAAATGTCCTAACACATAATTTTCCTGTTTAATATTTTCCAAAAGGGTATATAAATAGAGCTAGGGTGTAAATACATTGGTACAACAGGGCTGTGCTAGGATATCTCTACCATCTCTTCTCAGCCACAAACTGTCAATTTTTAATTACTGGTCTTGCTGAAATCATATATCAGAATATATGTCCTTCCGAATGTCACTCACACATGAGAGATGTCACATTTAGGATGGGGGTGGCTATTACAAGGAAATAATTCATGATTGTGGAGTGATTCATGATTGCAGACCTCAAGCTGCAGTCAGAAATCTGAAGGAAATCCAGGAGAAGGGATGGAGTAAAATCAAGTTCAAATCCAAAGGAAGACAACCAATGCCCAGGCTCAAAGGAAAGCAGGAAGAATTATTTCATCCCATTATTCTACATAGATAGGACGATGCCTTCCTACATCCTTCCTACATTGAGGGGAACTATCATTGGTTTTCAAACTACCAAATTTAAGTGTTACTCTCATCAGTAGACACCCACATAGACTCACCTAGAAAGAACACTGAACCAACTGTCTGAGCATTTCGTGGACTGGTCAAGCCCATGACAATAATGACATTTAAAGACAATCACTTCAAATCATTTTTTTTCTGCTTTCGCCTGAAATAATTCTCATGCAACTAGTTTATCCACTTGTCTCTAATGTCTCCAAAGTCGATGCCCAACCAAGAAAGAAGTTCATTAATAGATTGTAGAGATTGGAAGGAGGACCTGAACATTCCCAGATCCATTCTTTCTGGGTCCCCTATCTTGAATATTCCTGCTGATAGTGTAGGCAAAAATAATCTTCGGTTCGCAGTCCCATAAAAAAATGTGAGGGACGAACCTAAGGAAACAAATTCAAGAAGCAAAGGTGGTAAACACAGAACAGAGATTCTACAGGAATTTTGCATTGATATTCTAACTCCAAGCTTAATACTAAGCTTCAGATATGGGGCCTCAGCCAAGTCCAGCTGTGTGAAACTTAGTAATCATGGCTGCACTGTTCCTTGAGTAGTATGAGGAAGCCGTATCTGGTTCCTAAGCAACAGGGGCTCCATTTCCTCTGGCAACACAGGAAACACTAAAGACAGGGAAAACAATAGTCCCCTAAGACTCTATTATGGGTTAAATTATGTCAACCCGAAATATAATTCAAACCCTAATTCCCAAGACCTCAGAATATGAGTTATTTGAAGACAGAGTTGTGGCTGTTGGCATAACAATAGTTAAAATGTATTCATGTTGGATGGGTCTTTAAACCAAAAAAAAAAAAAAAACAAAAAAAACCTCCATCTACATAAGTGATGCACAAAGAGCCATTTCTCAAAGGGCACAGAGACTAGAAATGCTGCAATGCTGCATCTATAAGTGGCAGAGCATCAATGAGTTAAATGAGGAAGAAGTTTTGTTTCCTAAGGAAAGACTGGCCACCGTCAGTCTATTTCTGATGTCTATATGCCAGAAATGTGAGTGATATACTTTGTGGTTCTTTTGTTACAGAAGCTCTATGGCACAAATACTGTCTAACACATCAATCTATACATAGATGGAGATTCCCAAGGACATCTTAAGATGCAAATCCAAGGAATGGTTTTCTAAACATCCTTGTATGTCTTCCTCAGAGAAAAGCAAGGCGTTTCTATAAAACACATCTGAGTGGATCAAAAAGGGGGAAGAGAATGTGGCAGAATTAGCAAAAACATCAGAATTCACCCACGAAGCCCTCATTGTTTTCCATCCCCTCCCAGATTCAAAATACCCTGACCTCCTGACATAGTTCACTTTAGCAGACCCGCATCTGTAATGGTTGAGGGTACAATTCACTAAACAAGTGTCACACATCAGGAAGTGACCAAGGAACAATGACCAATATGACCAATACGTGTCATATTGTACCACATCAGATATTATGAAAGACAGAAAATCTTATTAGGTGATGGAAACAGCTCTGCCTGAACTCAATAAATTAGATTCTGATTTGAAGAACAAGAGTCTAAGGACTCGAAGCCTCAGTTCAGGACTAAATTTGATATTTCTAGATCAAGAGGAGAATATGGAATCTACAGCTTGGAAAACTATGAATAAATTGCAATGCCAGTGATGCAGAAGGAATCGCAACCCTTACTCGAGAATCATTCCTCAGAGTGTTTCTTAGGGAGACAGTTTCATGGTGAACTCAATACAGAATAAAACTCCCTACTGAGGCAAAAGAACTCATGCCTCACTTCTGGGTTCTTACAGGGAATAATACTCTAACCATGATAGATAATCCTGGAGCACTGTTCTTTCTCCTCACCTACTTTCTAGTCTCACGAATTCGGAAAGACTGTTTTCTTTAAGCACTGTTTGGCATCACTGACATTTAATGGATGAAAAATTTTGAGCAAATGTCGTAGTTTTTCTAGGATCTTCAAGTAGGTGGATGTGCAAGCTGAGGGCTTGGAACGATGTGCAAATCAGCTCTAGACTTGTGTTAGGATGTATGGCAGCCATTGTTGCCCTCGGAGTTAAAGCTGAAGTTAACCTAGTATGCTAGACAGTCTCCTGTGTCACCACCACGTGCAGGCATTCAACACCAGAATCACTCAATCAAACCTGACCTCTTCAAATGTTAATGTGAATGCAAGCCCCGTAGATGATTTTTAAATGCAAGTCCCGATTCCACGGGCTTAAAGTGCATCGTGAGATTCAGTTCCCTAAGGGTTACCAGATGCAATCTAACTGGCCTTCTGATATCACTTTGAACATCTCAGGGTCAGATGACCAAGTTCATAAAACCCTTGGCACTACCAATGAGTCTTTCAGGTTATACAGGAATGAATCTGTCTTCCAGTTCCTACTGGACAACTGCTTCTCATATTTTGAACCTAGATCACACATTAGCTCCTATGGGAAACTTCTGCAAGCTCTCCACTTCCATAGACACAGCTACTCTTGTCTCTGGGTCTTTCGTGGCTTCTGAATATTATATTGCTTCTAATTATAGACTTAAATTTATCTTCATGACAGAGTTCATCCCCAGAGGTCAAAGTTGATATCTATCATGTCCCCTTGTCCTTCAGAACAAATAATTAGAAATAGGTGTTAAAGGATTAAGTGTTAATGGAAATTAGCTGAATGTAATAACCAATCATGGGCTGTAATATAAGAAATTTAGATCCTTTCAAAATAAACTATTCATCTTTGGTTCTTTCTGCCCTCCACATTGTGATTGGTTCATCATGGTGCCTACTACTCACCTTCAAGATTCTCTTCAACACACACTATCACTTTTTGAGGGACCAGAGTTTAAAATCACATAGCTCTCCTATCAAAAACAATACCTTAAATATGAGGCACTCAGAAGCTGTGGTGCCTGGAGCAAATCACTATTCTCTCTGTCTCGGCTTCTTTGCAAAGGATTATACTAATGCCTTCCTACTTTTTCTGGGGTTAGGAGAGTTAATAGAAGAACCACGCGGAGCATGAGGGGGGCATTATTGAATGTTGTCTGCTGCTGCTGCTGCTGTGAATTGTACAATTTATTGGCATGCTCCCTCCTACAAGAGAAGTGTAGATACTTTCCTGAGCTGCTCTGCTTCTCATCAGGCTCGCATGCTCCCATAGATAGGCTTCCTCCATCACCTACATGTGCAACAGTGTGCTTTTGTGTGTATTCTGATTTTGCATTCTTGCTTGTCTCAGCTCATCCTTGTTCCTCCCATGATGCTGCCCAAAAACGTAATGGCCATTACCCTTCCTTCACAGTGCTACAGCCCCTTCTGCCCTTTTTATACAGGCTCTGAGCTCATAAGGAAAACATTCCCACATTGACTCCAATCTCTGTCCACTGAAAACTGTCTTTATTACATGGTTGGAATTTCATTTCATTCACTTGTTTTATAGCTGTCCATATCATTACCTTTCTTGACTTCTCAGATGGCCCACAACAAATGTCAGGGGCTCTTTCTCACCGGAAAGAACATTTCAGCAGTGAAGAAGCTAACATCATCCATCCCAGGTGTTCCTCTTCAGTCAAGCAAGACATGAGGCCATTATCATCAGATTAAACAAGGAGCTCTTCTGTATCCTCTCTCTCCTATAACTATTAAATTATACTATTTATGGTCTCAAGCATGTGGGCTCTGACAAGATATGTAACACATTGTTTCCATATTATATTCCTCAAAGCCTTTCTATTAGACACGTCACTTTGGAGAAAAGAATCCAATTTCCCAGACACCAGTACTGATGACTGCAAAGGAGAGGCTGGCGCATGATTAATGCGAGAAATAAACAACACAGAACTCCAATTCATCACCAGCTACATAATCAAAGAAAATGATTTAACATGACTTCAAATTATAGCAGAATGGATGTGGTGGTGTGTTTAAATTTAAAGAACATACTCACAGTACACCTACTAATTTTTCAATAATTCCCTGCCTTAACATCCCTCAACATTAGTCAGTCATAAATTGGTCCCTGTCACTGTAAGAGATCTTGCACTGTTGATACAACTGGAGAATAATTAACTCTAAAATGAATGCGCTGAAGACAGCAAGGCTTCATGGGGGTAACGCATGTAGCTCGATTGGTAGACGGCTTCCCTAGCATGCACAAAGCCTTGGGTTCAAAATTCAACATGACGTAAATTGGGAATGCTGGTATATGGCTCAAATCCCAGTACTGGAGAAGAACTACAAGCCCTGCCTCTAAAAGAAAACAATTATTTTATGAAATCACAGTCATGTTAAGGGTCATAACAGACTATTGAAGAAACTCATATCCATGTCCTCACTATTACATATTAAATGGGAAAACACACTGAATCAGATCTGCAGCTTGATATGAAGCACTTAGAATATAGAAATATGAGCCACAAAGAGATTATCAATCCTCTAGGGAAAGCAAAGAATAATTAAACATAGAAAAAATGTGGGTGAAAACACAGGCCAGGACCACAGAACAAAGCTCTGTAAACTCTTGCCCGGCCTAAAGGAATCTCTGAATGAAATCGTGGCTCCTCTCACTATCCAGCCACACCCAACACAGCAGAAAATGTGGCAAGTCCACCCCAAAGTCCTCCACGTCTCCTCCCTGTTCTTGAAATCCCATCATCCTTTACATACGTGGAGGAAGCTATACAGACAGCCCTGACTTTTATGTATATCTCATCTTTCCTGCTATTGTGTCCAAACACAAACACTTCCCAGAAAACCCTGCAACTCAAGACCAAGTCTGATTTTGGTTCCCCTCCAGAGCACCCTGTTTACTAGTGATAGACCCCTCCACAGCATCCTGATGCACATCTGGACCCTGTTTACTGGTGATAGTCCCCTCCACAGCATCCTGACGCACATCTGGACCCTGTTTACTAGTGATAGACCCCTCCACAGCATCCTGACGCACATCTGCACTGTTTACTAGTGATAGACCCCTCCACAGCATCCTGACGCACATCTGGACCCTGTTTACTGGTGATAGTCCCCCCCCCCACAGCATCCTGACGCACATCTGCACTGTTTACTAGTGATAGACCCCTCCACAGCATCCTGACGCACATCTGCACTGTTTACTAGTGATAGACCCCCCCCACAGCATCCTGACGCACATCTGCACCCTGTTTACTGGTGATAGTCCCCTCCACAGCATCCTGACGCACATCTGCACTGTTTACTGGTGATAGTCCCCCCCACACACAGCATCCTGACGCACATCTGCACCCTGTTTACTGGTGATAGTCCCCTCCACAGCATCCTGACGCACATCTGCACCCTGTTTACTGGTGATAGTCCCCTCCACAGCATCCTAAGCGTATCTGCACCCTGTTTACTAGTGACAGTTACAAACACACAACCACTGATCACAATTAGTGGAATTAGTGAGCCCTCCCCAGTGCGATTGGATCTATGGTTGACTGTATATTCGCAGGTCTGAATAGATAAACTGGAACATGGCCAGTTTATCAGAGGCCAAATCCTTGAAGAAAACTGGCTCTCCTCTCGGCAGTTATCAATTACCAATATCTCTGCAGTGAGGGGGTTGATTTGGTGACCACCTTCCATCTCTAAGCTGAATTTGTCTGGCTTGAACTGAGTTCATATGTGAACTGCCCGATTATGTCCCAAATCACGGATTTGTTATAGTCATGTGTGACCTCTGGCGCCTACAGCCCTTCTGTTTCCTCTTCCACACTGGTCCCTGAACCTCGGGGAGAGAAGGCTGTGATATAAATGCACCATGTATGACTGAGCACCTACAGACTGTCACTCTCTGCACGCTGACCAGCTCTGGGTCTCTGCTAATAGCTATGTCAACTGAGAAAGTAGTAGGTTTCTTTGATGCACAAAGCGGGTTTAAGAGATGCACTAACTAAACTGGGGAGTTGTGCACTAAACTAGGGAGTATTCCTGTGCCAAGGAAATGTGAAAGAGTATCCTCATTGCTAACACCCCAAAAATCCAGCAAGCTTAGAATAGGATCTCAGCACAGCCAGAAGTTTTAGCTTCAGAACATGTACAGGCTGCTGTGAACAGATGCATCCAGGAGTAACCAGGGAAAAAATGACACCTCCCTTCTATCAAGCATATTACCTACTTCCAGCTCCCATTACAGCAGAGTTCAAACAATGAATCAGACTGGTGTCTCCAACAGTCCAGGCCTTCTACCTATGAGACCTCAGTGACCTGAGGGCATCTCCCAGTTTCAAGATGTTTTTTCCACTGAAACATGGATGAAAGTATCTGCCACTTTTGCTAAATGTCTGTATGCACCGCTGGTACAAAAAGAGATTTATGCCAGACAGAGTAAATACGGGCTGCTACCTCCATCCAGATTTTTAAAAATGTAAAAAAAAAAAAAAAAAAAAAAAAAAAAAAGCAATGAAAATCAGCCATAAGATGTAGCTGTGGACTGTGGATGTATGGTTTGCTCGGTGACCTGTGCCTGTCACAGCTTTCAGGGATCATATCTGGTCATTTTTCAGATGCTGATTTGAGAGAGCACACCCATCTAGAAACCAAATAGTTAATGGCTCAGCAGTACAGCTTTGTGTCCAATAAAAACACTTAGTAAAATAATATACACCAAGAAAGTTTTGCAATGTCCAGTAATATAAATTTAAGAAGTCAACACGCATGGATACATTGTTAAACACATATTTTCAGCTATAACATTGTTAGAAATCAACTCAGCAGCAAGTACCCTGTGCTTGCTTCTTGACTTGTGTGACAAATATGGATTTCTCTACTATAAGAACCCAGATACCTTCTGAACATGACTTTGAAGAAGATGGAGGAAGAGGATGGATGAAGAGTATGAGAAGGAGGGGGAAATAGGTAGAAGGAGGAGGAGAAGAAATGAAAAGGGGGAGGAGGAGAAAGGAGGGATGAGGAGGAGGAAAAAGAAAGAGGAGGGGGAGGAGGAAGAAGGAGGAGGATGGAAAGAAGGAAGAAAGAGAAGGGGAGGAAGATGGAGCAGGAGGAAAAAGGGGGAGAGGAAGGAGGGGATAAAGTTGGGGATGTGAGCCTAGAATAAAAGGGTAGTTTTATAGCAAGAAATATTGATGACAGGAGAGGGAAGCTAAAGGATCTCCATAGCAGTTCTAAAAGGCACTATATGAGAACAGTAGCTAATAACTGTAAGAATATTAGTTCAAAATTACATTCAAAGAGCAAAGCCAATGTAAGTCACTCAGATTTAATGTAAATTGAACAAAGTAACACAAGTGATCACAAATATTGCCACACACAACAGAGGAGAAGGCTAACAGAATACCTGTGCGCAAATCGCACTTGTGGTAAAGGGTTGGCTGATGGATTATCTAGAGCAGTTTTAGTTGTATCTGTGATGGCCAGTGATGACCGAGAAGGAAAGCATGCAGCCTCAAAGGGTGCCTCTCAGTGATTGCTACAGGAAATCCAGGCCACCTGCAGGCCTGTGAACATAACAGCCTTGACTAAAGGTCTTCACAGACTCAGGAAAGTGTCTCTAGCAACTGCTACCCTGATGACAGGGATGGGGGCAAGGGCATCCTTGGCCCCATAGCTATATCTTCTTTGAGAGCATCTATTTCTCTCCCTTCCTTAACAGCTCTATCATTTACAACACAAAAATCTCTTCTGTGTAGAAAATGTAGATTTTTTTTCAGCCCAGTTCTAAGAAGTCACAATCACAGTTACTGAGAACAACAGTCCGTTAAAGCACAGGAAATTGACGAGGGGACAGCATCCTTCACACACAGCAGAGAGGACCCGGTTATGTTTCTGATCATTTACCATATGGCTGCCTACTTCCCACGGAGAAGAGTCACTGCCAAATTACAAACAACCCCTAACCTATACGTGAGCTCCTCCCTCTAGGCTGTGCACACTTTAAATCTATAAGTATCTTGGACATAAAAGAACACCTCTGAGAAACGAGTGCTTTTTATCTCCTTATTTGTTAGTCTAACAGCGTGGGATGTTAGGAACTTCCCAAGGAAGTGAGTGTATCCTCAGGAAGCTATCTCCAGGCAGAGGAAGTAAACAGGCATGTTAATCTGATGTTTAAGGTCACCATGTGTTCACAGCTCTAAAGGTCAAATATTTTCAAAATCAGATTATTTGTACTGAGATAATGAGTCCCTCCCCACCACCAGGGCTGTTTCTCCTCTTTTCTGAAGGTGGCTTTTCAGTGTTACAATGGAAAGGACGGTGGACAAGGAAGAGCAGAATGAAACAGTGTTAGTATTACTTGTCACTTGTCTCACTCATTGTATGAATTCCACTAAGACCCTCATGCAAAGAGCAGGCACTCAATATTGTCAGGCAAGAAAGGTTCTATCTAGAAGCTTCCACCATCCCCCCGATGGACCCAGGTGGATTTCCTAAGTTGTGAACGCCCTGATTAAGCATGTGACATCTTCCTCTCGCTGCTGTACTCTCTACCCACAGAGCAAAATCCAAGTCCCAGTTTCCCAGGAGGCCTCCCCTCTCCTCTGGCTCTAACCCATCTTTTTTCCTGTGCACCTCTTACTGAGGTCACCAGATGAGAGTCACTCCTGTTCTATTCTTGATTACTAGTTAACTGCTCTTTCAATGTCACCCTGGTTCTGACTCTGTCATATTATCGGACCCCTTCAAGAATCACAATAGAATCCACTGAACTATTGTAAGAGATGCATGTTTAAGGTTAGGGGGAAAGGAGGCAACGCTAGAGTGCTGCAGAGTACATGCTCTGTCTAAATGATGAATCCAAAATGTTAAAGGTTCTTTGGGGAGAACAAACTATGTTTTAGTGAAGTATTGCCCACTATGCTACAACTGTATGACCCATGGCTACCACCTATTTCTGATACCACAAGTGCCAATCAAAGGTACTGAAGTTCAATACATCCCCATTTATCTCAGCTGAAGCTGCTGAACAATCTTAAGAATGAACAAAGCCCTCATTACAAACATGTGTAGTTGCATATAAATGAACCAGAATGTTTGCCTCTGAGACACACCGATTGCTTATTGAGTACTCTTCTTTTTTTCTAAAGCAAAGGGTAAACCAAGAAGAAGAAGTAAATATAAAATTATTTTATAAATGGTTTAGAATATGAAAGATAAAAAATAATATACCTTCTCCAAAGACTACATAAAGACACTTGAGATGCCATACTTTAAATATTACTCTAAAATGGAGGGGGTGGGGAGGAGAGAGAGGGAGAGCTGGTTTCCCTTGGGGAGTAGTGTATGATAGTCATTCCAGATTATCCAGTTTTGAAGATAATTCCCTGATGAAATTATACTTAGTTTGAATCTGAGTGTATCTGGGGTTTTATCTCTAAGCTTATATACCAATTTTGTAGATCACAAATTGACGAGTTTCACACAGCTTAGACTAATCCTTGAATGCAAATTGGACATCTTGTCTTTATTAAATTGGACACATTGACTCTATTACATGCTCAACTCCCCAGAGGTAATTTGTGAAGTGTTTCAGATCTACCTAAATTTATAATTAGGCAGCAGCTTAAGCTGTAAGAGCAACTCCATCATGTAGCAATGAACTACTAATTAAATTAGCAAAACACATTAAATCTCATCAGCTAAAGCTTTGCAACGATTTCCTATGTGATGCTGACACTTTCAGAGATGGTTAAGTTTAAAATTTAATTTTAAAAGCAAAAAAAAAAAAAAAACTAAGTACTAATCAGCTATCACCTTTGCTTACAGCTAATGGAATTTCCAGAGACTACATCCAATTTCAGAATCTCTAAAGTGTCTACCCAAACACTGAGCTTGGGCCCATGTCATTTTTGAACCAGTACTTTAAGGACATTCTTTTTTTTTTTTTTTGGTTTTTCGAGACAGGGTTTCTCTGTGGCTTTGGAGCCTGTCCTGGAACTAGCTCTTGTAGACCAGGCTGGTCTCGAACTCACAGAGATCCACCTGCCTCTGCCTCCCAAGTGCTGGGATTAAAGGCGTGCGCCACCACCGCCCGGCTCTTTAAGGACATTCTTAAATGCCATTATCTTCCACTGGCTCTGTACATTTTGTTCATCTTTCTATGTTTTATTTTTACTTTTATGAAATTAGACTTCTAATTTTGCTTGATTTTTAAGCTGAGATTTATTTCAAGGTTTGTGCTGTGTTATCATAATCTTCTTCTTGAGAAAATTCGAACTAGAGAATGAATAACCCACGAGGGTGGTTTGGTAAGAGCACGTGCTGTGTAAACAGGAAGACCTGAGTTTGAATCCCTATATAAAAAGTTGGGTATAGGTGTGCATGCCTGTAACTAGCAATAGGAAAATAGACAGGTGGATCCTCAGAGCTCCCTCGCCAGAGAGCCTAGCCAAATCAGCAACTTTCTGATTCAGTAAGAGGTAATACATCACCCTTCGTAGTTCATATGATTTTAATCCGCACTTACCTTTGAGTGCCCTTGCTTATCTTTCCAATGGAAGCACTGATGTCTATTTGTCAAGAGATATATGATGACAGAGCAACTTTAAATGCAGTCCTACTCATGAAATCACTTGTAAGCACTTGATGCAGGAGGCTCAACAATAGAAATTGTTTGTTGGGTGAAGCTGGGAAGATGGTTCGACGAGTTAAGTGTTGCTATCCAAACATAAGAGCCCGAGTTAGGATCCCCAGCACACACGAAAAGCTAGGTGCAGAGTCATGTCTGTCACCCCACAAAGGTGAAGACCTGAAGCTTGTTAGCCAATCAGCCTACTTAAATCAGTGAGCTCCAGGCTCACTAAAAGAGCCTGTGCCAAAACAGAAAGTGTAAAGTCACTGAGGAAGACACGTGATATTGACTTCCACACACAAATATTTATGTGTAAATTCACATATATGTCCACATGCATACCACACACATACAAACACAAAATTCATTGAAAAGTGACAAAGATTCTCAAGGTCAAGTGAAACCACCCCGAGTTAAAAGCATGATTTTTCCCTTCCTTGGTGAATCACATTAACTTTGTTTAAGAATACACCCTAAAAGTAGACAGAACACAACAGAAGACAGAGGGATAAACAAAGCCATATGCCTCCGCACATTCAAATCAGCTCTTTCGCTACAGACCTAATTTGGGCACTGAAAATGTAGAAACCAACAACTATATAAATAACTGGGTGGATGTAGGTCCAGGAGAATATCACTACACATTCTTTGTGAGTCGACTCATGTCACATGCCTCGAATCGAAGATTTAAAATCACTTTCTTACCAGAAGTCATTTAAAGACACAATTCTACACAGCACTGTCAAGGAACGCTATTCCAAGACCCAGAGGGAAGTGACTAGGTAGGTTAAGGTCCTCGATTGTGAAGTCACTTGGCTGAGGTCTTTGATTGTGAAGCCACTAGGTAGGTTAAAATCCTCGATTATAAAGCAACTAGGTAGGTTAAGCTCCTCAATTGTGAAGTCACTAGGTAGGTTAAGGCCCTCGATTGTGAAGTCACTTGGTTGAGGTTGTTGACTGTGAAGTCACTTGATTAAAGTCTTTAACTATGAAGTCACTAGGTAGGTTAAGGTCCTCTAACCTTCCAGAGCAGATACTGTTCTGATAAAACTCAGAATCTACCTAGGTTCAACAACCTTTCTCAAACACTTCCACACAGTCTGGCTTGGCCTTGCAGCAAGCCCATAATAAACAGAGGAAAAAAGAGAATGAAACACTTCTACCAGCAGAAACAACAGCGGTTTTTTTTGTTTTTGTTTTTGTTTTTTGTTTTGTTTTTTTAAGATTACATAAGTCTTTTGTTATTAGTTGCCGCTATTTTTTTCCTAGTGTGTTCAATCCAACACTGCTGAATCATACTCCCACTTGGCAATTTCATAGGGGTACAGAATCTCCACTTCATTCCCAGTGTCCTGGGTATTTCTTTGTAAGTTTCTCTTTCCCATGCTGCAAGAGAGCAGGTGGAAAGGCAGAGAAGCACGAAACAATGGAGAGGAAATGTGCAGTCCAAGAAGGCTGGTGGTGATGCCCCTGCCAGTGCAGAGACAAGCGGTGACCCTCAGACCCAAGGAGAGGAAGCCCTACCTCAGCCGGAACCCCGTCCTAGTGAAAGGACCTGGCAGGGACTCCTAGTCTATTCCAGAAAGGCCCTGTACAAAAGGAAATTCTCACTGCAAAGTCCAAGGTTGAAAAGAAGAAAAAGTAGACGGTCTTTGTTACTGCCACAAAACCAGTTGGTGGCAATAAAGAATGGTGAGAATTGGACGGTGACATTTTGCAAAATACCTTGGTATTATCCTACCAAAGACATCCCATGGAAGCTACTGAGCCATGACAAAAAACGCTTCGGCTGGCACATGAGATGTCTCTGGCCAGCACCATTCCCAGGACCATCTGATTACCCTCACCAGGTGCTAGACAGGCAAGAGTGGTTTGCCTGAAGCAACTGGGCAGTGGCTGCTACTTCTAACTGGACTTCCTTGCCTCAACCTAGAACACACTGAAAGTTCATTACCACCTCCACAAAAGTCGCTATTATCAAGGTTAAAATCCGCAAACTCCCTACAGATGCTTCCTTCAAGAAGAAGCAGTTGTGCATGTCAGGCACCAGGAAGGAGAGATCTTCCACATGGAGAAGGACCAGTTAACAGAGCACGGCTGATCACAATGCTCTGGACTCACAGATTTTGCCCAAGATCAAAGTTGTTCTTCAGCTTCATGGATAGGTGTGTGATCTTAGTTCGCTCTGACAAATGGGATGTATCCTCACAAACTGCTGGGCTAAATTTCTAATAACCCAATTAAACAGCTTCACATGTTAACAAAGAAAGGTAGGTTAAAAGAAGGAAGGAAGGAAGGAAGGAAGGAAGGAAGGAAGGAAGGAAGGAAGGAAGGAAGGAAGGAACTGGACAGTCCCCTATAGCTTCAAAATCCTAGAACTGTGCAGGTGACTAGCCTCATAGCCAACATTTACAAAACAACCACCACACTTGACCAGTCCCTGGGAGCAATAGCTGCCTTGGCTGTGTTTAAAGCACAGTGAGCTGAACTAACTTCATCTTACTCCAGAGCAAGAGAAAGACTGAGATGTTACCCATAAAGCCACATCCTCATGCCATGTGCAAAACTCAGCTAGCTTTCCAGGAGACTCCACTACAGTCCACTGACTCTGCTCAAGGCTGCTTGGTGTGCACCCCCATTCAATCCAAACATTAGACGTGACTTTCACTGTTTGTGGTCAACGGTCATTCTTCTTAACATAGAACACTTGAAAAGATGGGAATGACTTCCAAGAGTACAACATGAAGAGGAGCACAAATGGCAGGAAAAGTGCTGTGACTTGCAAGGCTAGCATGCAACTTATGCCAGGATGATGAAAAATGCAGATTTCTATACTTGAACCTAAACCCCTGTAGCATTGGCTCTCAACCTGTGAGTCAAACGCCCTTTGGCAAGGTCACAAAATATATCCAGCATATCAGATATTTACAATATGATTCCTAACAGTAGCAAAATTACAGTTATGAAGTGGCAATGAAATACTTTTGCAGTTGGAGGTCACTACACCATAAGAAATTGTATTAAAGGGTTCTAACCTACAGAATGTTGAAACCACTGTCCTATAGTATCAGGAAATCATGAGCTTCAAGTATCATACTGAATATAATGGGCTATAAAGAAAAACTCTATCAGTTATCATGGAGCACTCCATGCCTCTGGCCATGTCTTAGGAGTGTGTGTCTGAGCCTCAATGAAGATACACACCATGTTTACATGAAAACATTTCTTGTGGTTATTAAATGGCATTCTTAGCTAAGTGTTATAATGTATACTGTGATGCTAGCACTTGGGAAAGCAAGGCAGAGGGGCTACATGTTTAAGGTCACCCAAATCTACAGAGAGAACCTCTAAATCAAAGATTAAAAAGATGCTTTCTCTCATGGATGTAACAAACTTTACTAACAAATTTCATGGAGCACATCCTGTGCTGTGCCATCTTCAAGCAAACACTACACACTCGTTGGGCACAACAGGCCACTCACAGCCAAAGCTCCAGAGCAGGTCTGACTACTTCCTGCTGCCCTCTCAAAGCTTAGAGGCAGCAATTTCAAGCTATTGTTACTGTGATCTACACAGGAATCTGTAGAAGTGTCAGCTCCTTCTACAGCCTTCCCCACTGTACAGCATGGTCATCTCAATGATTGTGTTTGCTTAGAGTTAAACCTGCTCTATCATCCTTCCCCAACTTAAATGCAGATGTGAATGTCCTTCTCTAAGCAGATGTGTGTTCTTCTCTTCGCCATGCACCACATCCTCAATTTATCCCACCACACTCTGTAGAGTAGAATCGTGTTTTTCTAACAAGGAACACAGCCGGTACTATTAGCGACGTGACAGAGGTCAGATTCTAACTCACACAGATATCTACACACATCACCACAAACAACAACAAAAATCAAAGACCAATAGAATCCTCTCATTTCCTCCCCCATCTCACCTGTGACAGCTCAGCACCACCGTATGATGTTTGCGATCCAACTGTTAACGCTCTCAAGATCTCAGGGAAATTAATAATGTATATTATTTGTTTACCAATCAATCTAGATCTTAAAACTGAGAGTCAGCCTGTGCTCGCGGGATGCAATGCTTACGAAGATGGAGGTAAAAATAATCAGGAAAGAACCAACACACAAACCACTGTGAAAAGTCAGCTCTGCTCTCACCAGTTTCCTTATCATGGAAAGTTACACAGTGGAGCTGGAGAGATGGCTCAGCCCTGAAGAGGACATTCTCCTCTCCTGAGTTCAGATGCGAGCACCCACATGCTGTGGTTCACAAATATCTGTAACACCAGGTCCTGGGAATCCACTATCTTCTTCGACACACACGTGTGCACGTGATTCTTTTCACTTAATGTTAAATATAATTCTTGACAATGGTGGGGAAAGAATCAGACGATAGTTTTAAAGGAGCCCTCTGTCATCTCTGTAGGAAGTGGTGCCCGCCTTCTGTTACTGTATGGGAGCATTGCCAAGACGAGTCACCTGGTCCTTTCCAGAAGGAAGAACTCACACAACATCAGGTAAATCCACCTGTGGAGGTCAGAGAATAAGCCACCCTAATCATTCATCCTGAGAAGCAGCCTGAGGCTCTGTCATTTGTGTGGGGGAGAAAATTAGCCCTGGCTATTTACCAGCCTGTGCAGGAGCATCTGTGTGGCAGGCGGCCCTTGCGTACACGTCCCTGAAGTAAATGCCCACACTTCATTTATAGATTAATATTTTAAATTGCCACTGACCAGAACCATGTAGACAAAAAGGATCTTCATTCTTTACACCCCTCCTCCAACTCTCTCAGATAGCAAAGGTTAACACACGCCTTTTTATTATTTTTTACCTCTCCAATGACATCTCCGCAGAGATTAGACTTTCTCCCCTAAGATAGGGAAACGAACTCCACACTAATTTAGCCCATTCTGTTTCAAAAGAACATAAAATTTTCTTAGTCTTTTTTCCTTGGTATTATTTTCATAATGTCAAAAATGAAATCATGACAAATTATATAAAACCGTGCCGTGGAAAACAGTGCCTCTCCCTGGGGAAAAAAAAACAAGAAAAGAAAGCTTGAGCTGCTCAGGGTTTCCTTATTTTATTTTCAAACATAGAGAGCAATGTTTATAAATGCACAAAATCCTAGAATCTTCTTCCTCAATTCTTACAATAAAACATCTACGGTTCATTATTTCCTATGTTTAAAGGGAAAAAGAATAATGAAAAAACATGAACACAGGCAAACGCCAACTATTTAAGTTTATCTATTTCCATAGACGCATGGGTGTGGCAAGATTGACTGTCATATCCTAGTGGGAAGAACTGAGAATCTCGTGAAAGGAGATTCTAGCTGAAGAGAGCCACTCTGGATAAATGGAAGTCATTTTCACTCTGCATTCTAGGAATGGAGCTGCCAAAAGCAAGAGGCTATAACCAAACAGTTATATTCAGCTGCCTCCACTGAATTTCAAGAGTGATCAAATGCCCCCACTTAACCTAGCAAGTGGAAAATTAAAATTGGATTGCTACCTGGCCTTTTGCTGTGCTGAGTGGAACGCACCAATCCATCTGCCTTAGGAGCTGCTGATGCACAAGAAACAATACAAGGGTTTAAACATAAATGAATGCCATGTGGCCATCCAAGTCACCTATACACTGGCCTGAGAATAACGAGCCCATGGAAGGTCATGCTGTGCTCCCTGAGACCCCATGAAACACATGGGAAGAGAAGAACCACCAGTGGAGGAAAAGAATCAACTTCAGTGCACAGATTACAATAGAAATAGACAAAACACAAAGAACTCAAAGGGCCAACATCAGCCTGTAGCATGATTCCTGATTGTAAGAGCAGCAGACACTAAGCCTCCAAAACGAAAACTCAACACAAGCTTCCTTAGCACTCTGTACATTTGAGAAAATCAGAATGCATAAAATATGCAAATCAATTGACCCTGTTTAAAAAAAAAAGCCTACTGGCATAAATGGCACATAAACGACCTGTGTTGAATAATTAATCTAGAGGGAACTCTTATTCAGAGACGAAACATCCATTGTGTTTGACATTAAAACAAAATAACTGGGTCGACTTTCCACTAAATATCATAGAAATAATTCCTCGCTCAATTAAGTAATAGCTCAAAGCTTCCTGGGAAGCAACTGAATTCCAGCATGCAGTTCAGAAACTGCTATGGAATCCTTGACCAGGCATGGGTGAATAAATGTTCGCATTTAAGACAACGTCTTTCACATATTATTTAAATAATGAAACAAAGCATCTTTGCATATACCCAGCTTCTGGCATTAATTCCAGCCCTCCACACGTGGCTGACCCTCTCGTCAGCATCATCCTGAACGTAAGGAACAACTGTTCTGCACATTCTTGCAGTAACTTTCAACTTGTATCAAAGGCTCTTATATCATACCACCTTACCATAGTGGAAAATTGGAATATGATGTCATAGTGGTTTCTCCTGAGTCAGTCTATCACATTTTCGCAAAATAATAGCATCTGCCTTAACATTAATACACTTAAATCCCACCAAGTCAACTTCAATGGAAGTAAGTGCAGCCAAAGTGAACTCCAGGAGGTCACTGCCTGCTCCTTTTTAAGATCTGATAGAGTCTCATGCAGTCAGCTAGAGGTCAGTCTCCCACAGTCTCTTCATCTTTCAAACAGTCAGCTCAGGAAGGGAAAGATGAAACATGAAGACCAGACGTGCCTACCTTCGCTGGTGGCCACATTCTTCTGGGCTTTGGTTGGCGTGTGATCTGTACTTGAACTCACGTCGGATGAGATGCTTGAGCTGCCTTTGCCTAGAGCAAAACAAGAAAAAAAAAAGAGTTTCTGAGCCTTGTAATCTCAGAACTAGATCATGCCTTTTACTCAGTTGCACACTAAGCCTCTCATTTCCAAGTAAGCGGCTCTAACACAAAAGCTGGAGCTCATTAAAGGGTTTTGACTTATGTATTAAATATCTTTGTGGAAATACCTGACCCACGTCACAGCAGAACGAAAGCCCTCTTATAACAGGGCCTAGTGATAAACTTAGACAAGGCTACAAGACATGGCCAGTGTGCAAATATAAGCCTGTGTTGGGATAAAGGGAATGAGCAAGTTTGTGTGGGGGGCACAGCCACTGCATTAACACTTTGCACCACACAGCACTGGAAATAAAGAAATCTCAGAGTGAAGGATTACCAGAGAAGCAAGAGCTCGCTGGCTCCACATAGCTTTATCACTTTCAGAATACAAATTCCATGATTTAACGTGTCTTTCTTGGAAATAACAAAAAATCAAGGGCATGGGTTTTTGGACCAACAGGGGTCCTCAGTCCAGGAAGCGATTTCTACTCAAGAAGATGTGTGTGAATGCTTGGCACCATTTTGAGTTGACATAAGCCATACAGAGGTGCTACTGGCACTGGACACCAGGGTTGCTCCAAAAGGCCTTAAAACAGACAGGACAGAACCTCTACCTCTGTTGAGATGTCTGCTCGACCTGATTTTACCTAAGTCCTGGGCTGAGTTTCCACACAGGGGAAGGCCTAAGATCCATGGCAGGAGATTTCAAAATGCCCCAAGTTACTGATGTCCTTGCTGACATCCAAGATTCCCATCTCCTTCCCGCATAAATATACCTCTAACTTTAATTAGCACAATATGGCAATGCTGAGGGGATTTTGGCAACGTGACTAAAGTCCCATTAATTAAGCAAAAGGAACCCTATCTTGTGTAGACCCGACCAAATGAGGTAAGTACTTTGAGAGGGTCTAGAGGAAAGAGGAGCTCCTGTTGTTCTTGACTCTCAAACAGTAAATGTTAAGGTCAGGGTTAGGCTTACCATACATGGCAGTGAATTGAATTTGGTCATCATCTGAAAAGAGAAGAGGACCCCAGATGCCCACAAAGAGCATGGCTCCAGCTAATAGTTTGGTTGTAGCTCTGTACCACCCTGTGCAAAGGACCCTGTACAATACATATTCAGAATTCAACTTCAACTGTGCAATATTTACCTTTGCTGTATTCTCTTATATAACAGTGACTTTTGCAGTAACAGAAAACCCACTAACTATATTAAAGATGCAATTGTTTCATCCCACAAGTTATGATCAAAAGTTTACAGTTCACCAAGAACAGTTTTCTAATAGTCTGCCCAATGGTGTAGCTGGTGCATTGGATATTTACTTTCTACCAAACTGTTGAACTCTTAACTCCCAGGGACACAGCCTTAAGTGATGAAGGGCTTGGGGGATAATTAGATCACGAGAGTGTAGTCCTCATAAAAGACAACTGTGCCCTTATCAAAGAGCTCCCTGTCTTCTCCTGTCACATGAGGGTACAACACAACAAGAATATGAGAACCAGGGAGCAGGTCCTTAAGCAAGAACCAACTGTGCAGGCACCCCAACCCTAAACTACCAGCTTTTAAATGGTAAGGAATAGGTTTATTGCATGTAAATCCCCCAGTCTTGGGTATTTTGTCACAGCAGCGCATATGGACTAAATCAAGCTTGAATGAGTAAGTTCATAATCGAATTTTACAGAGTAGAACAGCATAAAGTCCTAGATGTAAGAAGTTTTGGGATTCTGACTGCTATGTTGAAAGTCATGGAAAAATCCAAGTAGATGAGAATAAATATCACCTGAGCAGGCAAGACAAATGGCTGTCTCCCATTACCACTGCCCCCAACTCACTGTGACTTAATGCTCCAAAAGGACTCTGCTATTTAGATTGCATTTCACAAATGCTTCCCTCGGCATTAAGTGAGATGTTGTGGTAACTCTGTTATGGTTTGGGTCTAACCAACCCCTTGGATTGGAGCCGTTGGAGGCAGACCGACATGGCCAGCCACTTACCTACTTAGAAGCATGTGAACTTGCTCCCTGACCTCAGTACAAATCTCCTTTACTTTGTAATCCTGGACACTCACTCCCTGAGCCTCCCTTCTCTGCTGGAAGATCAGCAACTATATCTGGTAGGGGAGGTCCTTGGACTGAATGATTTCTGCTGGCTCAAATTGTTAATGACTCTGAGTCCATTAGATTATTCTTCAAAGCCAAGTAACATAAACACTCCTTTTAACAAGGCAAAAATGTTATTGTACACCACCTAATACATAGACTTAAATTATTTTAATTATGTTATTGCTTAGTGATGTACATATGGAAAACTTGAAATAAATCCCATATGTTCTACCTCTGTTTCAACAAGAAAAGCAAAACAAAATAACAAATTGAGCACAAAATAATAAAACACATAATATTAATACATAACAGCATTAATTTAACATAATATATATTGGTGGTTTTTGTTAAGATTAACTTGCATTTCCAATCTTTTTAAATTGATTTTTATTGAGCTCTATATTTTTCTCTGCTCCCCTCCCTGCTTCTCCCCTCCCCTTCAACCCTCTCCCAAGGTCCCCATGCTCCCAATTTACTCAGGAGATCTTGTCTTTTTCTACTACTCATATAGATTAGATCTATTTATGCCTCTCTTGCATTTCAAATCACTAGCTGCTAAAGCCAATGTGTGTCTGGATAGAAGACACCTCTGATGCTCTATGATGGCTGAGGATCAACTCCACCTATCCGTCACTCCTTACAATGAACTCAGGGATTCCTTTGGTGTTTTGTAGAGAGGGCCTTACAAAGTAATTTTGTCTGGAACTTTCTATGTAGATCAGACTAGCCATGAAATCACAGAGTTATGCCTCCTTCTGCCTCCCAAGCACTGAGATTAAAAATGGTTGTTACCAAAACAGGCAGGGAGTTCTTTCTTGTAACCACGTAGACCATCAGCAGAGCTTCATTTGGTCGAATTTAATTGTTTACAACTTCAGCGTTCTGGTTTTCTGTGCTATTTTAAGTCAGAGTCTTACAGCAGGATTCTTCTGATGTGAAGCCTAGATGCCACGTTCTACGACTCTCACTGCATATAGTAATCATCCTTGTCAATGGACTAATCTGTTACATGAATACTTGCACACAATGAGTAACGATTAGATCAGGATACTCGGAGTATCTATCACCTTAAATGACCATTCCTTTGAGTTAGAAGCATTCATTTTTAAATTTCCATGACATTGGAAGTCCAAAGATAACACGTGCCTGAGGAAATTCTCAGTCACAACTGGAAATGTATTTGTACCCTCTCTGTGCTCATGAATGAAAAGGGGAATAAAGGTGAAGCAATAATATTATCAATGGTTCCATATGGAGCTGGCTGCCAGCACCTGGGTTGTGTGTTGCAACCTCGTATGTTAGATGTTTCACCTTATTAGATATTCACCGTGTTCTCAATTGTGCTTCGGACTCTCTAAGAAATTGTGCTCCTCTAAGAAAATATTAGATTCCTCCATTTGCTAATTTTCCCCACCAACACCAACACAACATTGCAGCTATGATGGACAGTTACTAAACGCTGACTGTATACATCTACTTTATGCACAAAAAGATCAAGAAACATTTTTTTTGTTCCCTTTAGGGAAAAACTGCCTCCATTGACGATGCATGTTCTTCAGTAAGTAAACATTTTGAAAACACATTAACATTCAAGGCATTAGTTAAGGAACGTAAGATAATAGGAGCTCCAGCCCAGTTGGTGCTCACAGCTTGAGGTAGTTACATTTTATGCTACCACAAATACAAAGGCATTGCTCTGAACCTCGGCTCACAACATTTTCACCAACAGATCCATGCAGAACCTTGTTTTATATGTGTTTCTTTTCAAAGTCATCATGTTTGATGTGCTTCTGGCTCATTTACATTAGACTTAAGGCCAACAGCACTGTAAATGAATCCTGGATGAGGATAATCTATATGGGCCATCAGAGTCTGTCTTTTAGGAAACCTAGAAAGCTTTGTAAAACTATGCCTGTCACATTTTAAATGGCAAAATTACCAAGAGACAGCAGCAATAAATACCATACAATAAACAGACCACAAAGGATCACGGGTGATGGCTGGAGGTACGGTGCAGTGGTAGATGACTTACCTACGTCGTACAAAATCCTGAGTTTGATCCCAATAATGGGAAAAAATTAGGATAACAAGAATAACAACACAATAAACAAAGGTGACATACAGCAGGAGACAGACGGCAGATTGCTCCCTCACTACTCATGAGAACATACTTGAATATAACTAAATATAAGTGGTAGTATGATTGTTTCAAATGAAGCGTTTTAGCTGATATTCTGAAATTCTGCTCTTTTTTTAACTTTTTATTGAGTTGTATTGTTCTTTCTCTAGGGATAAGAAAGGACATGGGGCGCTCAATCAACTTATCCAAGGGCAAAGGAATGGTCAGTATTTGAACACTGTCAGACACACAGATTGCATTTTCTTGTTTTATTTCTAACACTAGTCCTAGTCCATTATGTAACTGTTTCTTCAAACAATAAGAATCAAGACACATTGAATGGAAATCATTTTTGTTTTTTCCATCTGATTACCAGCTCCAGATGGGCAGGTTCTGCATCTGTTTCCTTCACATCTGTATCCCTGTGCTGTTTGGTCTACACTACGGACCCTCAATACATGTATCAAACGGTTTATGTAAGTGGCTGGCTACAGGGATGAAGTGGAGATTTATCCTATTCTGTTAGCACTGGTCCCATGATACTTTCTAAGAAGCACCATTCAAACCCATGCTCACTCAACAAAGTCTATATAACCATTGTGCTTAGAGCTTGTTACATATAACTTCCAAAACACATACAGATTCCCAGAGGGGTCTTACAGTATAGTAGTCTGCATTAGCTTCCTGGAACCATCACAATAAATTACTTCTAGCTGGATGAGTTAAAATAAGAAAAAGTGTATTATTTCACAGTTATGAAAGCTACAGGTTTGAAAGCAAGGTGTTGACAAGACCATGTCCCCCTGAAGGGCTCTGAGGGGAATCTGGTGCAGGCTTCCTTCCCAGCTTCAGCAGGTTGCCAGCAATCCCAGAAGTTCTTTGGTTGGTGTCAGCCTATGCCTCATCCCTGCCTGGAGCATCAGGTAACTTCCTTCACTCTGTGGCCCCTGTCTCTTGTGAAAACGCCATTCAGATGCCCAGAAACCACTCTACTCTGGTGGCCCTCAATGCAGCTAAAGGACATGAACTGCAGAAGAGAGAGAACATAGTTCACTCCAGAAATTAAATAGAAAAATCCCATTCCAAACTGCCATATGGGTATTTGCTCAAGTTTCACTGTGTGACACCATTATCATGGGTGGGAAAGCAAGACGAGCAAGTAAGATTTAGAGCGTCATTGAATTCAGGAAGTTTGAGTTGCCCTGTTTGAGAACAACATAGCACCCAGGCTAGATGGTTTCACAGTGAAAAGGTAAGCCCCTTTCCACTAGTGGCATCAGGACAGAGCCCAGTCCCCTGGCCACACACACCCCTACTGGCTTACAGGCGATTCAGTGAGAGTTAACACAGATGCCAACTGACACAGACAGATGCTGCTGCTGCTGCTGCAGCCACTGACAGATGGTGTTTCCCAGCTGGTATTCTGAACAGAGTAATGAGAGGATCAGAACCACGGACAAGCAAGAGGCTTCGTGCATGAATGCAGAATTTCCATTGTGATGGAAGTCACTACAAAGTCATCCTTATGCTAATAGCATCGCTACAGTTTTATTCCAGTAATTAATTTCATCACAAACACCTGAGTTCTGAAGAGCTGTTGTAGCTCATGCACCATAAAAATTTGTGCCTGAGCTCCAGCAAAGAGTACACTCGCTGTTCCTGGGGGCCCCTTCCACTTCAGTGTGACCTGAGAGAACCTCCAAAGCCGTGCACGCCCTCCTGGCATTGAGCCTAAGTCTGAATAAGTCTGCAATGGCCTCTTCTGATTCTCTTATTGATTTTACCCCTTCAACATCCTGTGCCACACACAATTCCAGGAATCATCACAGTCAGGATGTTTTCTTTCTGACTTTTTCTTTTACTTTCTCTTTATTTATTCTATGTGACTTTCATATAATGTATCTTGATCCCATTCATTTCCCCGTCCCCTCTGCCCCTGAAATCCCCCAAAATAAAACAAAATTTAAGAGAAAAAAAAGAGAAAAGGGGGGAAATTAAAATTCTCATGATGGAAGCTACAGTGTGGCACAATGAATCCCTCACTGGACCCTTTTGTCCGTGTATCTTTACTTGCAAGTGTTAACCACAAAGAGTCATTGTTCTGGTTCAAGGCCTCTGGTTTCTACTATACTAATTACATTGGGCCCTTACTGGGACTCTTCTTGGATATCTTGTCGTTGCCCTGTGTTAGGGAGATGCCGCAGCTTTGGGTCTGTGGGTCAGGCCCCTTCCTGTGCTCCAGCAGATCATAGATGAGGTAGTTGTTGGGGCAGTCTAATTGGTGTAAGTGAGGGAGAGTCAACCCGGAGGACATGAAAACAGAACTAGCCCCACTCCTTGCTCATTGAAGCAAGAGTGAATGAGCTGGGGCCATACTGGAGGGCTCACCCTGGTGGGGAGGACAGGAGAGAACTGGCAGACTGATGAACCCTACAGCTGCCCAAGCCCAGAGCCAGGCTTAGGAATTGGTCTTCTGCAGAATTTTGAGGGTAGGGAAACAACAGGAAAGCCACCATGGCCTTTCATCAGAGTGAGGGGTACAGTGAGCATCGACCTCTGAGTCTGCAGCTGTTTGTGGACTGGTCCCCGGTTAGTTAGACAGTTAAAGACACTTGAAAATGGCTGCTGCTTGCTGACTCGAGGCTTTTTGCAAAACACCTTCCCATGCATTTTTCTTAATTGTCATCGATGATCAATCTAAAGCCGTGAAAATTCTTTACACAGCTTAAGGTCCCCTTGCTGTCCTCCTTTCAACCTTAGCAGCAGTCAGGAGTGAAGAGGGAAGGAGGAATAGAGGTTTCATATTGCATCAAATGCAAAACAATCAGGATCTCATCATTTCCAACCGTACATGGGATAGTCAGAAAAAAACCAAAAACAAAAACAAAATACAGGCAATAACCTATTGCCAAAATTCTATATATGGAAACAAAACAAACATAAAAAAACAAAACAGCCTGATTTGATTTTTTAAAAAAAAAAAAAAAAGGTTTAAAATGCACACAATCTACCACAGAGAAGATTTGGGAATCAAATGCACAGGAATTCACAGCTCAGACCCACACTTTCTCTCTGACCCGCAGAAGGTCGGGACAGCTACCCAGTGTTTCCGACATCCACCCCTCACCTCTAATGGGAGGGAAAGCTGAAGGAAATGGCTTAGAGATTCTTCTCAGATTTCCACTTTTTAAGCCTCCACTTAAAACTGTATTCACCCTCGGAGAAGACTATAAACTATTTCACCAGCAGAAGACAAGCTCCAGAAACACCTGAAACTGAAGGGAACATCATTCCCCCTCTAATAACAAGGGCATCACACATGCACGTACACATACACAAAGTCACACGTGACACACACATACATATGCACACCTACAAAATGTATACACTTACACATATATGCCTGCACCTCCACAGACAATACATGCCTATGTTGTACAAACTGCAGGACAAAAACTTTCTTGAGGAAGAATTAAATGTGCTACATATTTCAAAGATTTCAAACGATGGTGTCTTAGCAACAAGCATGTGGGCAGAGCATCATGACAGAGAGCATAGAGAAAGATGCTGTTTATCTTATAGCAGACAGGAAGCTGAGAAGGAGAAAGGGGCTATATTGATCGAACATTCAAAGGCACGCCCTTATCACCCACCTTCTGCAGATAGTTCCCTTCTCTTGGCAGCTTCCATAACCTCCCTAAATGATACCACCAGCTGAGGACCAAGCCAGAAAAGAAAATTCACATCCAAATCATAACATAAATATATATTTAATTTGCAAAAGCACAGGTAGAATATTTCAGTGTCGTATCTTTGAACCTCCGACTTTTGAAGTGGTCAACCTAGTGGGATCTTTTTAGTCTCTAAGTGACAGTCCACATTTTCTTGCTCTTAAGATGATTCTTACTCATCTCTCATGTCTTCCTCTTTTTTCTGAGTGGGAGATATTTTCTTTAGCTCAATAGAGGGAAACTGGAATCCCATTCCACAGGAGTGGTGGTATCTCTGAGAACCAGCAGGTGAATGGCAGCAAGGGGACACCCCAAATGACCAGAGCCCTCCCACCAGGAATCCTCAAGGGAGGAAGGGAAACAGGAGTATGCCACAAGGAATGCCTGCACGACTGGAAGTCTGCTCTATCCTCTAAATCCATAGCTGCCACATACCACCTCCAGTGTCAGCAGGCAATGCAGCCTGTCCTTCGTGATCAGTGCAGGCCTTCTTTCCTGTCCCATGAAGGAAGGGCAGAGACATGGTCAAAATTGTTCACTGCAAAAGGATAGGTCTTTACTCTTTGACTATCTATCTATCTACATCCATGTATGTATGCATGCATACATACATAATATATAAATATTATATATCAACAGCAGCAGGTATCAATAATATCCATACTATATCAAAAGGAGCTATGGTTTGACTGACTCAAAGGCAGAAGTTTGATCTCTAGTACACTGGTTGGAGAGAGGCCTAATGAGAGACAACAGGATCATGTGGGCACTGCTGGCAATCATGAGAGTAGCTTTAGGAACTGCGGTCGTCCCTCCTGGTTTCCTTTAGTATGATCTCATTTGCCCTTTCACACTTGCCATGACACAGAGCATCACAGAGGCCTTCACCAGACACCAACAAGATTATGGGGCTGGACTCGTCAGAATCACAAACTTCATTTCTTGAGGAGTTATCCAGTCTGGATTTTATAACAACAGAAAATGAGTAAGAGGAAAGGAGGGGGTATCCTATTTACTTTTCTGTTGCTATGATACATGTCTCCCCAAAAGCAACCTAAGGGAGAAAGAAATTGTAGACTCGCGATTTAAGGCAGCTGATCCCACTGCATCTACAATCAGGAAGCAGGCAGCAATGAATGCCTGGGCTCAGCTCGCTTTCTCCCTTGGACACAGTCTAGGCCCCAGCCCATGAAACAACATGACCCACAGAGGGAAAGTAGGTATTCCCATCCCAATTAGCCTAGTTAAGATTATCTGCCATGGTATGTCTACACACCTGTCTCCCAGGTGATCTCTACAAGCTGCCAATCAAGACTAGCCACCACAGGGCCGAATTTCTAAGGAAGATAGGTTGTACTCAGATAAAGGTATCCCTGACATGTTACCAGATGAAGTTGCTACTACTAGACATTTCTCCATGGGGTGAAGCGATGGCTGTCAGAGGAGCTGGCCTGCTACATGAGGTTGTAAAAGTTGGAGGCAATTATTTTTTTGATAAAACTGTAGTTTGAATTGAGGGAAAAAAATATATACCATAAATAAGTATTCGTGCACTTCTGACTTCAGACGCTGACAACTCCAAAAGGCAGAGTAAGCATAAAGCAGTAATGGGATTAGTGGTCAATTTTAACGTCTCAAATGATCACAAGCAAGGAAAGCACAAAAGTAGTATGCTCAGCCAAATGCTAAATCCACTATGACTTCTAGACCCCAACAAATAGTCTAATTTTCTCTGTGCAACAAACAGATGACTCGCTAGGTCATTCTTCTCCTAAAAACTTCAACTTTCATTTATAATCTCTGTTGTATTTTTCAAAGCTTTATGCATTAAAAAGTATCACTCTCCCTAAATTTTGCATTTATGGCCTTTTTATCATATAAATTGTGGTCATAACCTAAGTGAAGGTTTTCTGAGGCCATTGGAGGGAAAGGTCTCTCTTCTGTAAAGGAGATACATTAAGCAAAATAAATCTTGCCTAAACCTGGAATTGTTCTCAAACATATAGCACTTTGGAACTAATCTCTTCTCTCTTGAAAATATAATCATTTTTCATTGGCCAGAAGAGATCAAATACTCAAGGGACAGCTGTTGTTTTCTTCCTCTGAAGTACTAACTCTTGATTAATAATCATAAAATCCCCCAGCATTCTTGTCCGACACTCTTCCGGCACAAAGGCAACACTTCAGCCATAAAGGTGTCAGGAACACATGAACTACCCTTACCTCTGAAGGATAAGAAGGAACCAGGGATCGAAGCACAAATTGTGCATGTCGAAGCGTCTCTCCATTCCAGGCCTTCCTCTTCATTGTCTTGTCAAGTTTAATATTCTCAAACTAAAAGCAAGCTGTGTTTGATGAATAAGCTGGGAACCCAGTTAGAAATTTAAGGGCATGTTTATGCTATATATGTGTTCATAAAGATTTGAGTGGAATGTAATTTATAGGCCTTTGACTCATTTAAATATAAAGTAAGAATTTCAGGCATCTGAGTTGGTAGTGTCTAGGGAGATGTTTTTAAATACGTAGTCTGAGACAGGCAGAATAATCTTATTGCCTTAGAGATTTATGTATCTCTTATAGATATGAAATGGGATCAAATATAAAAAGGAATATTTTGGCTTGTTTTCCCCCTGCCCTTCTCACTCATTCTAACATATGAGAGATGAGATGGAACAAAGATAAACACACCGCAATGCTTTTTCTGTGCTCTGCTCCAAATACAAGACAGCCATTTCTGTGACCTCCTAGTAATCAACATGTGTAGAATGTGGGTTTTTCTACCTTGTAATCAGAAAACAAGCCATAAATTCTGTAGCAAGCCATGAAATTCATTTGGGTATCCCTTGTTTCAGTATCCAACAAGGTAAGGTGAGGGTTCACTTCTTCTGAATAGGGAGGGGTCTGGTTGCACGAATAATCAACCATATGATTATACATTTGGAACATTAGTTACAGGATATGGTTGATTTCTCACACAATTACATCCCACCCATTTTTCTGAGAAACAAGTTAAAATCTAGGGTTGATTAATTGGCTAGGATGACTCAGAGAACTCAGGGGAAGACTTCATTATGCTAATTGGCTTATTTATAGGATATTAAAAAACAATATAGCTAAAGAGATATGGAAGAAAGATTATTGGACAATTGACTTGGCACCATCTTCCAGAATCTTTCATGTATTCACTCAGAGAGAAACTCTCCAAATTCTCATCCTCTTTATGTTTCATAAATGCTTCATTTCATAGGTATGAATATCTCTACCCACTGCCATTTATGACTGGCTCAGTTGTAAAACCCTTTCCTCTCTGTTGATGGAGGTGTAGAGCTCAAACTTCCATTATGCTATGGAGTGGTTCCTCAAGCAACTGTACCAACCCTTCAGGAGCTATCAAAATCAGCTATCTCATTAGCAAGTAAAAGACATGCTTTGGCTCTGAATATTGAAGGGTCTTAGAAGTTAAATATATCAAGAAACTGGACAAGGGCCACATGCTTACTCACAATATTATGCCTTTCATCCTATGAATTTAAGATGTCATACACCCAGTATCTACATCATGCCACTATCTATGCTGATACCACTAAAAGGTTCTTGTTGGATTTTGGCTTAAGCTTAAAACTCTCTTTTGATACGTTGAGTGAACTGTGGAGTAGTAAGTGAAACATAGTCTCTGCTTTGTACCATTTGAATATGAAGTCTCCTACAAGTTTATGTGTTAGGGGGTTGATTTCTGTCAATAGACTATCTTCAAGAAAATCATTTTAAAATGTTTTTCTTATTGTTATTTTCAAAGCAGACCTCAGCCTAATTCTGGTATGACCATACATTATGATTCGCTTACTGCCTGCTGTAGACACAAGAGCTCTTATTTTTGCAAGCAAGAAGGCTTGATTTTAAACTCTACTTTGTAATTAACCAAACAAACAATCTGATAGTTCAATGCCACCCTATTTTCCTTTTGCCACATAGGAGGATTGGGGCTGAGGATGCCCCTGCCCTGCAACTCTGAGAACAGATAATCACTACTCAGCAAGTTTTGTAACCTCTTATATTTCACAAAACCCTTACAGCAAGCCCATGATATAGGGCCAGTATTTCTACCCTCACTGCATTCCTATCTTCTTACACACCCTGGGATCACAGACACTGCAGTTGGCAACAACACTACATCATGGAGCCCTTGGGAACAAATTATTGCTGAAGATTACTGTGCTCTAAATACTTGGCGATGAAAATAAGACATAGTAAACCATTTTCCACACAGGTATGTTTCTATATATTTTTATATTTTCTATGATTTTTCTATGTTTTATATGAGACTGGCCAAATTTCCACACCACTGTACACGCATGTACAAAGAACCATCAGCAAGCAACGCATGTTAGTAAATAGCAATGGTCCATGAGAACTTGGGAAGAAACAACACTTCTATTGTGGTCAAGAATATTGACAGTATGTAATAACAGACCCATGCTGCTTTGTACCAACAATCACTAGGATGTAGCGTCACCACTTCGGGAGCAGTAGCTAGGATGTTATACCAAAAGCCCAGGTTATTATCAGAAAGGTTCTAAAAGCAGGAATGTTGAGGCATCTCTAAAGCTATTGGTGAGTGCCAGTTTTGTACCCGCCTCCTCCACAGCATCTGCCTGATCAGATCCATGGAACCATATTCAGTCCCATTCCCCATGTCAAAGCCCACAGACCCCAGTGTTGCTCCCTTCCCTCCCTAGTGTAAGCTGGAAAACTCAGTTCATGTCCCTGCTGTTGCCCTTGAATTTCATGCACCAGGAGTTCAGCCTGTCTGGTGAGTGGCTAAGGAGTGTTCCCATCATTCCTGGAAAAGACAACTCCTCTACTACCAAGTAAGGAATGGAAATGCCAGTTCAAAGAGTAATGAAGTTTATTGGCCTGGACCGCCCAGGATTGGGACAGATACACTTTTAACCTTTCCAACTGTTTACTTTCTAAATACCTTACCAAATTCTTGACCTCTGTGACCCACCATATGTCCTCCCTCTACACGCTATGAAAATCCTGGACAACCAAGACACCGAACCTCCTGTTGCCGTTCTCAGTCTCATTTGAAAGAAAAAATATTTTACTTTCATTGTAGGGTTTCAAAGCAAAGGCAAATGCTTCAAAACCCTCCCTAATTAGTATCACTCACGTTGTCTTACAGGTCATCGAGAAATAAATATTTAATGTCCAGTGTCTATAGAACATATTCCTGTCATTGGAGACAGTAATTTGCCTGAAGAAAGAAATTAATAAAATTAATGGTAAATGTTGTGTTGAACTGTAAGAAACTGCCACTTTGTGGCCAGGATCAGTACTATTACATAGCACAATCTATTTTAAACATTTCTTTTGGGGTGAAACTTTGTCATTGTTGACCACTATAAAAATAAAAATAAATCATAGATAGAGGCATAAAGTCTTCTCAATATACAGTACCAGAATGAGTTGCTAATCAACATGCTTATAGAAATAATATACATTAAAAATTGAGAGAAAATTCACCATCTTCTAGGAAAATGAATGAAAAACATCCATTATAGGAATTAATCAAATAAACAATAACAATTATGATGAAACCTGCATGATATTATGACTATCTCTTACATTATTTAACTTCTTGCAAAGCCCTTGGAAAAATTAGGTTATTAATTTCTAACCTAAATCTTTGCACTCAAATACTTATTGAGAGTTTCATACTGAGCAGGGGAAGACTAAGAACTGCTTATTTTTAAAGAAGAGGCAAGTGGGGAAAATCGCAAGGAAGCAGGAGAAAGGTAGTAAATGATGCCAGCTGTATCCACTCCAGCTCACTATCCTTCTGAGGCTGGACCTTTATTTTAAAGGCTCTAAACTCTTCAATGAGAATGGGTTTACATCTTTCCCTGAAATGCAAGCCGATGATCCAAACAGTGCACATAATCTCATAGGAGCGCACTTTCCTTGTTCTTGACCTTGCACATTAAATGCTAGCCGGTGGACCAACCAGTGCACATAATCTCATAGCATCACACTTCCCTTGTGCTTGAACTTGCACATCTCATCCTGAAAGGGGTCCTTCGGGCACTCTGTTTTTCATTTTCAAACACAAACAAAATTTTATCTCCAGGGTGAAATCTAAGGTGAGTACACTCTACCTGAACATGTCTCCAAATCCTGAAAGGGGCACCTTACTGATATCACGTCTAGCCTCCCCATGGCTGTGCTGAGCTAAATTTCAAAAGTACATTTTTACTCTTGCAATCTTTACAGATAAATACTCTCCTCTTACTGATGACAGAGGTCTGCTATTTTCTACCAAACACAGAAGGGCTGCTGATGTAACACACCCCCATCAAGCTTTTGTGGATACCTATGCATTAAATGGGGTGCCTCAGCTAAGGTGGCCAGGCAGGAGGGATTTAAGCATTGCTCACAGAGAAGAAAAACCTAACTGTGATGGTGTGAAGCAGTGCAATTGACACTGACTCTGCATAACTTCATCTAATCCTCCTAACAACCTGTGGAGTTCAAGATAAGGAAGCTGGGAATCACCATTTACTGCAGAACATAACTGTTTCCCCTTTAGGAAGTGCCATCATAAATTAAACTGATGGCTGTCCAGATTGGTAGTACAGAATATCAAATTGGAGCAGAACATGAACAGAAGACCTAAATTTCAGTTCTGGAACTTACTAGCTTAGTGACTTAAACGCTAGGAGCACCAGTGAGTGCATTTAGAACACAGACTAAGTTACTATTCGGTAAGCATTCATGAAGACCAAAGATTCTCATGCAACTCTACTATGTCTTCAGCAGAACAGTCTCCAGAATGGCGCACCTAGCCAGTGAGACCCAACATTTCCCCTTATAAGAATCAAAATAGACTCATGATATAAGATCCAAGGCTGATGTCACTGAACCCAGCTCCCTAAGAACTAAAAGAGAAGAGCTAGCCAGTATTCATGGAGTCAAGCATATGTCTACCCCAAGCCCTTCAATCATCCCCTTTTCCATTGCCCTACTACATAATAAGAAAATCACTTTCATCTCACAAGGTGAAATTTCTAAATCGACATTCCCATTGTCCCTGTCTACATAGGGAGCTGCCACAATCTGTCATTATCCACAGGTAAAAGTGATGCTGTAATTGTTAGGCCCAGGAAAATCCTACACTCCAAGGGAAGCACACTTGAGTTTTTAAAACACTAAAGCAGTGAGAGAGTCTAAGACATGTTATGTACAGAACAAACAAAAAAAACCCACCTTCTTAATAGAGAATCCTTATTTCTACATTAGAATGGAAAAGACACAAGACAACACAATGTAAACTCACTAGAAGTATTTCCCCAAGCACAACTATATGTCTCTAATTTAATCATTGAGTACCGGCATGTTTCGTGATGACACGATCAGGTATAAAGAGCCAGAAATTTCACAGTAGTATCACTTCTCCCCTCGAGTCATATGCAGCTAGGATGGGACTAATCTGGAAATGGCAATAGCCTCTGTAAGTCATAGATATAAGGGCTATGTGCTCCCCGCAAATCCAGCTAGCTCAGAAGTGGCAAGCAGCACTAGGTGTTCTGGGAAATGAGACAATGATAAGTGCACAGTCCAATGGGTAGTAGGGCACAGTGACCACAGGGGAATACAGATGAAGAAAGGGAAGGAGATAGGCGAGGCTCACAGAACTTCAAATTAAGTCTTACAGAACCTCTTGGACTATATCCAGAAAGCTATAGAGAAATTTTGGAGGACTTTTATGTCAGCTTGGAGAAAGCTAAGATTACAGGATGAGGGGTAAGACTAGAAGCATTAAGACTATGTAAAAAAAAAAAATGCTTTAACTACCCCAAGACTCAGTACTTCTCTTCCCATGATTGTTATTATTTATGAAGTCCTGGGTTCCCTCTCAGGAACTGAGACTTAGAATACAGGACTCGGGTGATTCAAGATAGACCTGATCTGAGAGCCTCTTTCCTACAGTCTAGCTTCCACAGTTCCAAAAATACTCCCCAAGAGAGGAGAGCGATTAAACAGCTCCATGCAGCTTAACCAGGACATCCATAAAAGTGTATGTTGGCAGTAACCAAGAACTGTCCAATTTGGCTTAAGGTCCACCCAACAGGAGGCAAATCATGCCTGGTCCTGAAAAGCCAGGCCGTTTCTTTGGGCTAGTGATGCCATGAATATTAGAAAAGTATCAACTTCTGCCACTTGGCTGGACCAGTATATGATTCCTTAGTATACTATAATTTTTATCTGTATAGTCACAGACAAGGGTGGCTAACACCCCTCATCAAAGAAACTTCCTTTGGAGACTATCACAGAAAACCACAGATGAACAAAGTGCAGATATCAAGAGATACCAGGCCCAACAGATGCATCTATATCATGTCTCTTGCATCTATGGCTCAGTAAATATTAAGAAAGAAAAGAAAGAAAGATTGTAAGAACCAGAATATCAGAAAGTGACCAGTGAAACAGTCTCTAATAAAAACTGTTGAAACAACATGACCAACACAATGGCAATAGCAATTGGTATATCAGCACAGAAGAGAGAAAATGTCATGGGGTCCCTTGTCTAGACAAGGACAATTACTGACTGCCAGGAGAAAGAGAATTAGCTTCTCCCAGGGATGAACTCCCATAATGGTTGCCCAGTATAGAGTGGTCAGCTCTGAAATCATATACACATGAACAATAAAATAGATTCAACAGGTTGTATTTATATATTGGTGCATAACCACACATAATAATACTTGAGAGTGGGAAGCATAGGAAGTTTGAGAGAGGGTACCTGGGAAGGGCTGGAAGAAAGTAGAGAGAGGAAAGTGATATAATTCTGCTTAAAATAAAACATATTTGAAAAAATCTGACTACCACTTCACAATAAACAAACAAATAAGTTATATATTCATAAACAAAGCTGATTAGCAGAGATAAAGCAATACATAACCGAGTTTTCTTTTTCTTTTTTTAAGAGAGTGAACTAAAATCTTTAAATTTAAACCAAGTGTCTTAGTCCCTGTTCTATTGCTGTGAAAAGACAGCATGACCAAGACAACTCATAAAAGAAAACGTTTAATAAGAGGCTTGCTTACAGTGTTAAAGGCTTAGTTCATTCTCATCATGGCAAGGAGTATGGTGGCACACGGACAGGCACTGTACCAGACCATAATCCACTGTAGTGATTGTTTGTAATATATCAAATAAAGCTTGCCTGAAGATCACAGTGCAGAAATAAGCCACTACTTAGCTATAGATACCAGGCAGTGGTGGCACATACCTTTAATCCCAGCACTCTGGAGACACAGGCAGATGAATCTCCATGAGTTCAAAGCCAATCTGGGCTACATGAGATTGAATCTGTCTAACAGAGAAACAGAGCTCATATGCCTTTAATCCCAGCCCTAGGGAGGTGGAGACAGAAGTGATATAACTGGGCAGAGAGAGCAATAGAAGGCTCAGGAGACTGGAGTTCAGAGAGTTTGGTGATTCATAGAGACAAATGCAGTCTGAGGCTTCCTAGAGAGAGATTCAGTCTGAAGATTCAGAGAGACAGGATCACCCCTCGGTCTGAGCACTGGTAGAGGTGAGAACTCTTCAGTGACTGCTGCTCTGCTTCTCTGATCTCCCAGCTTTTCATCTCTTAATATCTGACTCTGGTTTATATTATTAAGACCAATTAGAATTTGTGCTACAGTCCACAGGCAGAGAGAGAGAAACAGGGAGAAGGAGAGGGAGAAAGGGAGGAAGGGAGACAGAGAGGGAGAGACAGAGAGAGGGACCGAAACTGACATCCTGGCATGGGCTTTTGAAACCTCAAAGCCCACCCCCATTGATAAACTTCCTCCAAGCCCACACCTCCTAATCCATCTATCCTATCAAGGAGGTCCACTCCCTGGTGACTAAGCATTTATGTGTATGAACCTATGGGAGTCATCCTTATTCATACCAACGCACAAACAAACAAAGTTCTAAAATTGTTATTCTTCCAATTTTCCTATTTTAGTAATCATCCCATCGCTAGGAATAAAGCTTGGTGTGGACAGAGGAAGGAGGTACAACGTAAGTAGGAGGAAGGGTAATTGATACATCTCAGGTGCACGTAGCCTGTTATGACGAAAAGATAATAGCACGACTTCTGCCCCTTGCCAGAGTTCTTTTGGACAATGACCAGTGGCTGACTTATACATCAGTGTTTAAATGTGTAGTAATATCAGCCTAAAGCACTTCATAAAGTGATGACTTATTTGGGGAATAACAGCATTCACTTTTAAAACATGGCCATTCATTTTTGACAGTAAGTAAATCATGCAAAAGTCTCTGAGCAAACTACCAACACCGAGCAATAAATCTTTGGATTCAGCCCTACACCAGGCATAATGCTATAAAACGAAAAGTCTAGTTTTAACTCGGTGACCTCAGTCTTGCCTCTGCTGGACAGTAAATCTGATGCAAAATGAGCAAATATGGGTGGCTGAGTTTCAACCTGGCATAACACCGCGACTTTGTCAAGGATCCCAGAATTTAGAATTTTTAAGAACAACAACTGAATGAGAAGGCTGAAAACAAAAACACATGCTACACAGCTGGAGAGGGAGAAATCAAAGGAAGAGTTTTCACCTCAGTTGGGAGAACACTTTGGCGACTCCTTTGACTTTGGGAATGGCAACTCCATTCCCAAAATTTGGGCTTTCATTCTCTGAACTTATTATCTCCGAGATATATATGCATTGGGTGAATGATGATATATTTACTCTTTCATCCATCCAATTAAAATTCAATCAGTGTCTCACCACTTACTATCTCCGGTACCCTGAAAATCATTTAAGTTTGTGTAGCTCAATTTTTGAATCACTGACACTGAAATGACCTTCACACATAACGCACAGGACACTTTAACCATAGCCCTTCACACT
The DNA here is from genome assembly GCF_950005125.1 of Chionomys nivalis. NCBI lineage: Eukaryota > Metazoa > Chordata > Mammalia > Rodentia > Cricetidae > Chionomys > Chionomys nivalis. The sequence goes on along the minus strand of NC_080100.1, from coordinate 10,607,242 downwards.
CAGTACCATACAACATGCTGATGCTGAAGATATAGTGAGCAAAGCGAGACCCTGCCTTCGTCGGGACATAATGAGAAAATCAAATTACATTATATCACATACAGAGGATTTAGAATGGAAGTACAGGGTCCTACTCAGTAAAAGCAGAGCTCCCTAGAGGATGGTTTTAAGAAAGGCTGTGCAGAGCCGGGGACCACTGAGCTCAAGTCTTTGAGGTGAAATAAGTCATACAAAAAGAAAGGGCTTTTGGAACGTCACCTCGGCACTGAGCAGAACTAGTGAAATGTTTCTTGACCACAAATCCCAGACAAAACATCCATAAGGAGTAATCCCATTTTCAACTTTACACACAGATGTTGAAATAGGTAATGCTGGGGGCTAGAGACATGGGTCAGCAGCTAAGAGAACCCAAAGCTCTTGCAGAGGACCTGGGATTGGTCCCCAACTGCCATATGACAATGCACCACTGTCTCTAACTACAGTTCCAGAGGATCTGATGCTCTCTTCTGGCCTCTCAGGATAGCGTGCGGTTCACAAACATTCATGGAAGATCACCCACATAAAATAAAAATGAACTTTGCAAAAGGGGGTAACTTTTCATTTGCTTCTATTTGAAGGTGTCATTTGTTTCTACCTTGGTTGCAAGATACAAAGAAATCAAGCTGGAACAAAGCTGGTAAGGTCACTGCTGCTAGCTAGCTTTCAAGGAGCCAGAAGGTGCTATGCAGGTAAAGAAAAACCATCTGTGGTTCTTACCCAGCTATGAACCTTATGAAGTATAATATCAACCTGCTAGATAAGTTGAGTCTACCTGGATTAGTGGCATACATGCTATCTGTGTAGCCAAACGCTCTCTGATTGAACTTGAGGCTCTTTCCACCGGAGGAAATCCATGTCTGATATTCTAAATTCAGTCAACAATCGCTCTTGAGAAATTCATGGGTCTACGAGGGAAGTTGACCATTTTGGCTTAGCTAAACTGACATAGCATCAAATGGGCATTCTAAGTATCTATGTTGACACCCACAGACAAAGGCTACTCTCACTCTTAATCAAAGAAGCCTCTCTTGTTTTTGCAGCAAATGGCAGTGAATCATGGCTACCCAAGATCCCAGTGTTGTAGGAGTAAAGTAAGAAAACAAGTAAAGGTAAGAATATAAAGGCAAGATGGGGTAAGTGCTGCTACCTGCCACCTTCTAGGTAGGACACATCCATTGTACACATGCATGAACTTAGCAGCTACAGTGTCAACAAAGAAGGGTTAGGGAGAGCTCATGGGGCCCCATTCTTTCCTGCTTAATTAATGGCTACCGACAGATCCTGGCAGACAGTGGGTCCTTATTACCAGTTGTGTAGACACAGGTGAGATCACCAGACTAAAATATTTAACCAAACCTATGGTCGCACAAATGGCCCTGGTTAAACTCAGTGGTTGTCCTGGTTGGGGTTATTATTGCTGTAATGAAACACCATGATCAAAAAAACTCAACAAGAAAATCCACATCACTATTTATCATCAAAGGATGTCAGGACATGAACTCAAACAGGCAGAAGCTGATGCAGAGGCCATGAAGGAGAGCTGCTTTAGGCTTTCTCCTGGCTTGCTCAGCTGGCTTTCTTAGAGGACCAAAGACCACCAGCTGAGGGGTGGCACCACCCACAACGGGTTGGGCCCTCCCACATCAATCACTTCTTAAGAAAATGCCCAGCAGTTTTACTTACAGCCCAATCTTATGGAGGCTTTCCTCTGTTGATGTCCCCTCCTCATTAAAGCTTGTGAGCTTCTGTAAAGATGACACAAAATTACTCAACACAGTAGGTCACAAAACAACGCAGAAAGAAAGGATGGTAGGGAAGAGACTTGTAGAGAAGAAGGTGGCCGGCAGGAATGGGAGAAAGAAAGAGGGATAATAAGAACATGTCTGAAACTGCAAAAGCACTAAGGAAAAAATACTTTAAAGAAAGACGAGAGATACTGGAAAGGAATAACTGCAAAAGAAAAGGCAAAAAGGGGGAAGGGTGGGGTGCAATTTGTCATCACCCAGAAGTGCTAATGCTGGCTCTGAAACCTCAAACTCAGACTCCCTCATCAATCTTAATACCCCCCAGATTCTGTGCAGAGCAACCACAGAAAGAAAAGAAAGTTCTTAGCCAAATACTGGAGTTCAGCTTAGAAAAACGAGCTCTGCAATGACAGCACATATTTTAGGGGCTTATTGGGATCTAACTAAGGAGACTGGCTCCAAGCCTTGTAGGTTCACATATTTTCTTGATTCCTAAATTAATCATTTTTAAATCATCTGCTTTAAAATAAACCAAAGGGGAGCTTCCTCCAGGAATAGCCACTTTTTGGCATTTCACAATTAAAAAACTAGAGCACGTTTCTGGGGTGAGCACTGAATAAGAATTTGATTGAGATTTAATATGATACATGCTCATGTGTAATGCAAAGCAATGAGGCTGAAAAGAAATATATAATAGGATACAACCCTAACATAAAGCTAAATCAGTTTTAACTACTCATCAGGATTTATTAACCAGAGCTGAGCAATTTGATAGTGTTGTACTTAATGTTATCTGAACCTTTGATTGGAGAAAATTATAATTATTTTACTCTTCCTATAGACATATCTTAGGCATGCAATCACATTCTTCTCCACTAATAAAACTCCAAAGAAAAACAAGATTGCAGGTCTAGTCTGTATATGACATTTTCAGTATGGTGAATTAGCTAACAAAGGCAACTAATATTTTTTAAAAGTTTTTAATGTTTATCATTTTATTGTTTTTTTTCCTCTGAAATATATCTCGATACATATTCTTAAAAGGTCAAACTATCCATGTTTTCATAATTCTTGTGACTTGCCTGGCTGTGACTCACCTAGGTAGTCCTACCCTCTCTGTAAGTGTGTACAATGGATTAACCAGTGGCTTGCTTTCTGCAGACTTTTTTGTATTTCCTTTTAGCATACACATATACAAATATGTTTTTCCTTACAGAATGTGCTAGAAGTTCTCAAACATCATACATGGTAGCCCTTCTCTATATATACACTGTTAAACACAAACCATGTAAGCTTGCAAGGCAGTAATTACAAAACTAGTTAACTGAAAGTCATGGAATTCCTTAGGAAACAAATTTGATTATGTTCAGAACTCCACCACAGGATTGCTGAATAAGATTCCAAAGGAAGCTTTGCTGCACCTCTCTTAAAGACACCACAAAACTAGTTTACCAAAGTAGCTGAGAAATTTTGCATCTTTCAAAGGAAGTGTTCTCGAGGGCATTAAATAATGCTCCCAGGAGCACAATTTTCACCCTCTATTTTATAGTCAGAGGATTCCAGTCCATTGCAGCTTCATGATCAGATAAAAACAGGATTCTCTAGTGGTCGCTCTTTCTATGATTTCCCAAGAAAATCAAAGAACTAGGGAGTTCACTACATTGAGTGAAGGTTCAGGTCAGCAACTGTGAACGCCAATAAACATGGCACAAGCCAGAATAGAGGCCTCAAGAAACAAGTGTATAGAGTAAGAGTAGCTGAGCTGAGCGGACACTGCTGGTCCTCATATTTCATCATTGATCAACCCCAGGCATATTGATATTGCTACTTCATAACAATGGCTGTTCATATACACAGAACAACCTGAACTTGACCTGAAATTGGAGATGAAAAAATGTCAGCACCCAAGGAATATTTATCTCAGATTTCTTCTCCACGGACACCTCAGTGGTATCTAGCTCACATCAGTGTGTCTTAACACATACATAGACAACAGTGATGTGGGATTCCCCACTCTATGCTGTGAATATGTTTTATTGCCATTGGTTAATAAAGAAGCTGTTTCAGTCAGTGGCTTTGCAGAATAGAGCAAGGTGGGAATTCCAAACAGATAGAGGAAGAAAGAAGGTAGACACCTCATAGCTGCCAAAGGAGACAGAAATAAAAAATAATAGGAATGAGTTAACTTAAGATATAAGAGCTAGCTAGCAATATGCTTAAGCTATTGGCCAAATAGTATTGCAATTAATACAGCTTCTGTATGATTATTTTGGGTCCGGGTGACCCGGAAGGAATGAGCAGCCTCTGCCTACACAACAGGATCTAATACTCAAGCAAGTGCAGTGGAAAGATTGCTCATCTATTCATTTATTCAATGTATGTTTAAAAACATCCATTATTTTAATATCAGTCACATAGCTAGTAAAAGGGAGATCTCTATAAGCAAATTCAGAGTCTGATGAATTAGCCAAATAATCACATTAATAAATATAAAATATAACTAAGGACTTTAAAATACACATGTAGGTTTTTTAGTACAAGTAAAGAAAGAAGAGAAGGTAGAAAAGAGGGAAGAAGGGAAGGAAGGAAAAAAGGAAGCAAGGGAAAAAGGGAGAAGAGATGAAGTGGGAGGGAGAAAGAAAGGGAGGGAGGGAGAGAGGGAAAAATAGAAGTAAGGAAGGAGTGTTGTATAGACTGGACATAAGGTAAGGTAACCTGTGTTGAGTAAGTAGTAAGCTGAACGGCAAGGAGTCTGGGAGTGGCAGGCAGCAGTAACAGTCGACGTGAGAGTTACAAGTTACATTCTATTAAACAATGTCCATGAGCTGGGACATAGAAAACAGCACACAGAGGACAGGGGTCTTTGTTCAAAAGCATTAAGAATTACCAAAGAATTTAAAGACAAACTCTAATAATCAACTGAATGCAACTGTACAACAAAAGAAAATGTGTTTGAAGACAACTGGCAAACAATTTCAAGAATTGTAATAAGGATAGATCTTACAGCATACTTTACCTGACATCTACTTCAGAGAAATGAACGATTAAAAAGTTTAAGTTGGTGATTGAAAGGGCGTTAGAAGGTATAAGCACTTGTTTGATAATATGAACTAGAGAAATATTTAAGTCATATCAGGAAATGATGAAATCATATAGGAAATGATATAAAAATGTGGCCTAAAAGAATCTTAATTCCTGCATAGTAAAGAAGAGGGAACAGAGAAATAAAAGCATCCAAAATGATCTCATGGAGAAATAATAATAAATACATAAAAATAAAATATTATTAGTAACACATTGTATGACCAAATAATGGTTATTACTCAATTCTATATAATAATAGTCCTAATTTATAAATTCAAAAAATACAACAGCAACCTTGGGAAAAACATGAGCATGGTCAACAAGTGTGGGAAGATGGTTTATCTTCATGGTAATTACATGAGCATGGTCAATGGGTGTGGGAAAATGGTCAATCTTCATGGTAATAACAAAAAATGAGACACTGAAAAGACCTAAAAATTTCATAGGAACCAACGGCTAACAGAGTGAGAGACCATGGCAACCTGTAGTCAGCCAGAGCATAGAATTTGTCTGAGAGTTTAAAAAAAAAAAACAATTTGAAAACATCTATTTAATTTAAATAAGCAGGAAGCTCAACTCAGCAAGAATTCTAAGATCAAACCACAGTCATTTAGCAGACACATAACATGAATGAAGAAATTAGGATATTGAATTGATTAAGTAAACTGTCACTGATGGGAGGGACACATAGAAACTTGAGCAATTGGTACATTTATTGACAAGCGAGTACTTGTATGACACTATTGAATAAAATTAGGCTACAGAGTGTCATGTGCAACAACAGCCACAAGTGGAGACTAGTACACATATCCTTGTACAAAAAACAGAATACTTGTCTTTCATCTTTCCCTACACATGAGAACACAGAAGATCAAATCCATTCACTGTTTCCCATAAGACCTCAACATATCATATTACTATTAAATGAATTTTCAGGATGCAGAATAGAATGTCCTGCTCATACCCTTTTCATTTTCAGTGTGTGTACTTTAATCTCTTGTCTCTGGAATACATTTCAGTGTAAGATAAGAGGAAAGAGCAAGTCTGGCTTCTGTCTGGACTTTGAGATGGGGCCTCAGGGAAGGAGCTTGCTTTCCTGCCGTCACCCGTGTTCCACCGCTCAGAAATTCTCACAAATCCCACAAAGCACATAAGCAAACAAGAGAGCAAAAGAAGGGGAAAGGCGGGCACATACTCAGGCAACAGAGATTCGAACGTACAAAACTAAACCTGAACGTCTAAGTCACAGCAGGGCAAACTGTTGAGTAAACAGCTGTAAGTGTTTCATCAAGAAATTTGTACAAGAACATAAGGGCCCTGAAAGCTGTCAAAATATCTACATTTTTATGTCTATTCCCCACATTAGAGTCCTAGTGATCGTTTTCTGTTCCAAAGGAAGCACATTAGATCCAACAGTGAGGATTCCTGGAGGCCTAACCACAATAGTAACTCCACTTTTCTTAACATCATTGGGTTGAGCAACATGAGCCTGGTAAATCCTCAGAGTAGCAGCTAGGGTTGGAGGGTAATGGGTGGGACTAGCTGATACTTGTTTGAATTACATCTCTCATGCATCTGCAAAGATGGTAGGTGGTTCACTGGAAAGATGGCTCAGCAATTAGAAACACTGGGAACTCTTCCAAAGGACCAAGGGTCAATTCACAAAAGGCTGTAACTCCAGTTTCAGCCAATCTGACTTCTTCTGGCCTCTATGGGTGCCAGGCACACATGTGGAGCAGACATTCATGCAGGCCAAACACCCATAGACATGAAATAATAAAATAAAAATTTCAAAGACAATAAAGGGTTGGTTAGAATTAAGTTAATTAATAAACGTTATAGGAGCAGCCAATAACCACAGCTGTGGAGGTCAGAGGTTCTAGTGGGAGCCTACTACCACTGCTTTGTTATTGTGTCATCCTGCCAAACTGCTTTGTAGACACTCCTAGTTGAGCCTATAAATCAGCACTGTGCCCAGTCTTCATCAGATAAGTCTCTTATTACAGTGGGCAGTGGAATGCTGACACCCATAACTTGTCAAAGTGCTGACGATATGTGATGGTAAAATGCTCAGCCTGAAATGGGATAACTATGTCACCCACCTCTACGGCTTAAAGAACAACACAAATCAGAGAACAGAAAGACTTTCAAGAACCAGAGGATAGAGAGATGTATAGTAAAAAGATGTCTTCTGAATGGCTTCGCCATTGTACCCGCAAACTCAATGCATCTGTGCTTATCCTCATAAGACTGGGCCTATTAGAATTTCACCATGGATAGGGAAGGGTCCTATGAGGTCCAACTCCTTCCTGAGGGACTACTGACAATTAATGGCGGTTAGGGGGTGGGAGTTATGTTCTGGGGGGTTGTGGTCACTGCTAATTTGCCCTTGTTCTAATAAATAACCTCCTGCTAATGGTCTGGGCACACACAAAAAGAAGACACAAAAGTATGGGAGGTTTTGTTGAGAAAGAAGATCCCAGAGAGTGACGGAGGGGATAAGAGATGGGGATAAAGCCTTTGCGCTAAAATGGATCCACACATTCAGTGGCCCTCCAACATGATTTTTATAGACAGGGCAAACACCATAGCATTCAGGTAGGGCTCTAATTTTACTGTGAGAGGGAGAAAGTGGATTCTGCTCACTAACCAGTGGCAGCTGTTGTCTCTGGGACTTGGAACTATTCAATTGTGACTAAAAGGTGGTTTAACTTGAAATCCTGGATCTGAGTGAAGCCTCTGGTGAGCAGTCTGGACAACTCTGAGTGGAGGGCTGCAGGGTTTCTGCCTCATATCTTCCTGATGTCCTCGTTTCTTTTCCCAATACAGGGCTACATCCATGAAGGGAGCTGTGACACTCTACACCGAAGACTGCTCATCTGGACAACTGAAACATATCATAATCTACCCTGCAACCTCAGCTCAGACGGGGGGGTAAGATTCTTCATGGCCACCACAGTCTGTTCCTGTTCCAGTTCTCCAGCCATCCTGGACCTTGAGGTTGCTGTTCACAGAGACTTTGTTATTTTTCCCCAAGAATATACTCTCTGGGAACACACCAGTTACAAAAGAAAGAAACAGGCAAAGACCTATTTGAACACTTTGCACAAGACAATTTCTCTTTGAATTTATCCAAGAACCGGGATTAAAGCTATTCAAGTAATTGAAACGACATGTAAGACATCACATTTTGCAAAAGTGACCACACATTGTACCCTACTCCACAAAGCACCCAACCCTGGCCATAGCCTGAACAAGAAGTGGAGTCTAGTTCTCCTCCCCTTGGAGTTAACACAAGCTTGTAAATCACTTTTGACCAATGCCTAAGCCATAAAAAATGCTATAGAGAGGATGTTTTCAAAATCAGACATGAATTTCCTGTTTCTGAGGTTTGAAGGTAGAGATCAAGGCACAATCACAGTTCCCAGTGAGGGCCCTCTCTCTGATTCTGACAGATACCTTCTTTCTTCCAGCTCTATCCTTACAAGGCAGAGAAAAAAGAACTTTGTACTCTTCATTCAGGAATTGAGAATTCTCCACTCTACTTCATAAGCTCAACCAAACCACAATCAATTCCCCAAAGATGCTACCCACCCATACATCCTGTATGGAGTTATGGCTTTGTACAGCATGAAAGAGGTGAGACCATCTGGGAAAGGAAGGGTCCCAGTGGCAAGGTGACATGGGGAGAAAAAGGAAAATGCATGGGGTATGGATGTTGGATAGAATCCAGTTACAATATATGCTTAAATAAAATGGTTATAGAAAACCCAACAGTATGTACCATGAATATGCCAAATTTTAAAAAGTAAAAAACAAAGACTTTGGTTTCGATGAATGAAATGGAGAAAGGCAGGAGAATAAACAAGCTACATTAACCAACAGAACATTCAGAAGATACTGAATCTTCAGTCATCATAAAAACCAGTGAGGCTTTTGCTTAGACAATGGAATAGGCCACAACTGGATGTTTTTCTGATGAATGGCAGTTTGATTGTCCTGAGACTCTCATTATACCAGGCAGATATCACGAGCTCCTAAGGCCCCACTGAATAATAAGGAGGTAATATTAGTTACTCCTGTCCCAAGTGCCCAGCTCTGTTGTCTCGGGCATTTCCGGTCCAGATACTAACTAACCCCAGAACCATACCACTAAGTTTTTCTCCAACACTTTGCTTCATAATCACTGGAAAACTATAAAACAGTAAAGATTGCTAAAGGCACTAAGCTTTAAGGCATTTTTAAGCAGCCACTGAAACTAGAACCTAGAGTCACACAATAATAGGCAGCAGAACTGCTTTATTGTGAAATATGATTATGTGCATTTTTGTGAAGTCATTTTGTTTGGTTGAAAAAGGAAACTGTGTTTTACAATGTTCATGATTTACCTTCAGACATGCTAGTTTTCTTGGTAAAGAATTACGAAGTGTATTCCAAACCTGCGTTCTACTTGGCAAATGATAGCACGTAAGAGAAGCAGGATCCTAGGATCCTGTGTTCTTCCAGCATGCCAATTATTCGCAGAGCCAATAGCAGTACACCCAGCTTCCCCTCCAGGAGTCCACTGCCAACTCTGGATACAAATAAATGCTTTCTGTTAAAGCAAGTCCGCACTTAGATTAGGTTACACGGAAAACACAAGATGTATTAGCTACTTTCCAGTTGTCATGACACAACACCATGATCAAGGCAACTTACAAAAGAAAGTGTTTAATTTCGCTTATTGTTTCAGAGGATTAGCATCCATGATGGCAGAGAAAAGGCAGGAGGAACAGCTGAGAGTTCATATCTTGAGTCACAAGTAGATGGTAGGGTGGGAATGCTAGGAATGGTCTGATTCTTTTGAAACCTCGAAGTCACCTGCAGGGACACACCTCCTCTAATAAGGCCACATCTTCTAATCCTTTCCAAACAGTTCCAGCAATCGGGGACCAAGTATTCAGTTATAGGAGCCTATGGGGTCATTCTCATTCAAGTCACTGCACAAGGTATAAAGCCTCATCCCATGCATATGTATGAATGACAGGACCCCCACCGCTCTCCTCTCCCATACTGCCAACTTCCTACACACAGTGAGGATCCCTCCCATGCATCTAAAGGTATTTACACCAAAAGATCTGAAACTGTAAAAATACCAAAGAGTAGGACACTATTACATCTCAAAAGAATGATGCATCAATTCTAACACAAAAGCCACAGATTCTTACAAGAAAAATGAATATATACCTACACATATCTATTTGACGACAAAAGTGGGCTAAACAGAGAAAGTGTTAAAGACTATAACAGCTGGTTAATTACTTCTCATGAAGATGCTTCATGTCATAACAACAAAGTCACATATAAATATTTGCTATCTCCCTTCTGCTCTTGAGATCTCAAGTGCATTGCCTGTCCCGTGAGGCAATATGGAAATTTGTCCTAAGTAAGGCAATATAGAAATATTTATGTAGTAAAGAGAACTGGGTTCCTCATACAGCTGGCTGTCTTGCATTTTCATTTCATGAAGACTTCTAAAGGGCTGATCAAAAAAACATTCCTTCTTAAATGAATTCAAATGCCCCTGCCTCTCGCTGTACATGGGGCTGGACAAGAAAAGGTTAATATTTTATTTTACAGAATGAGAACATCTGTTTTATTCCAGATGGGACCAAAATGATGTCCATTTTCTTTTTTAAACATATAGCATGTATGTTGCTTTCAACTCAAGTTCTAGAAGTATTTTGGATCTCTTGTACCATCATCACGGGTGGTATGTATGAAAATCTCACCAAAGGGTTGATTGCTGTAAACACTGGCTAAGGGAGACAGCACTCTTCAGATCTTCAGAATGACATCAGAGCTCGCTTATCTGGATTAGCCACAGATATATCATTTCCAAGTCCACTAGCTTACACATAAGTACTCAGAAGGCCAACAATAAGACGCACTGACGTCCTTTGTCATGTGGAGCCATGAAGCAAAACTGTTTTTCATTGAGATCTAGTCTCTTACTAGGGAACTACATCTTAATTACTACTCAAGGGGAATTTTTCCCAATCTATTTTTGTTCTTCATGTCAAGAAATCATCAAAACATGTCCTTCATCCTGTTCTCTACCTGACTTCTTCCTATAATATGGGAGGAAAAACAGGACATTCCAGAAATGCCTTTGTTCCCAAAAGAATATCTCTAAGCATTTTCTTCATATAAGAAAGAAGTGTTTTACGTTACGGGTGATGGCCAGTTAAGATCCATGTTTCTCTGGATGAACTACAGCATTATCAGCCAACGGAAACACCTGCATAGTTCTGTGTTCCTGCATTATACCCATGACCACACATCCCATAAACATGGAATTCAAATCCAAAGAACAAAAAAACACAGGTGGTGTGGGAAAACAGCTCCTTATAAATCTGCAAAATGCAACAATCTTTCAAAGCAAACAAGGCTATCTATGTATAATTATAGCAAAGAAACTTAAGCAACAATCCCAATAACTCTAATTAGTTTTATAATGTATGGAGCTGGAACTAAACATGATCATAGATTAAAGCATTACAAAAGAGTTCTCAGGAGACAGATAGCAGTTGACAGATGCAACAGACCACCATTAGCAAGACTCTGGTTTTTATTTTTCTGAACAACTTCAGAACAGAAAATTACCCCAAAGATTCATTAGACCCAAGGCCCCCAAAGTATTATATCCTTATGTCCATAAAAAATACAACACACACACACACACACAGGGAGGGGAGGCTACTATAATAATAATGTTTCACTGCATGAATAAGGGCATAAACCAAGAGAACTAACCACTTTGATTTATTTAAAAATAGCTATGCCCAGAACCTTCAAGAAGTCTTCATGAAATGAAAATTCAAGACAGCCAGCTGCATGGGGAACCAAGTTCTCTTCACCATGTAGACAGTTCCATATTGCCTGACTTTCCCCATAAAACAGGCTCTGTATGTGGAATCTCAAGACCATGCAGGAAGACAGTGTCCCCATGTCACTGGGACAAGGGAAGCCAGCCTCTAAAGAACTCACATACCGGCCTACAGAAAACAGGTGCCACATCAACATCATCAACAATGACCACATTGAGCTAGGGGGTCTAGGGATAGGAAGAAGAAAGTTACTGGATTATGAAATGAGCAATTGAGCCATGCCTGTCAAACCCAGTTTCATGGTAGACAGAGTGAAATGAAGCAAATCTCCCAAAAGACAATCATCTAGACTGCCTCTCCAAATATTTCCCATACAATCTCACGACTTTAGAGTTTTATGTTTAATAAAACCTTTATGGGAAAAAGACATCACTTATACTGTTTGTTTTCAGTTAAGCTCAATTTTTACTCAAAATACAAAAAATACAATTTTAATGTTTGCTATACTCCCATTACTTTGCTTAAGGATTCTGCAAATGCCATGATAATTAGTAGATGTCTTCTGACCTTGGGGAAGTGACAGCAGAGCTGCAAAGATGTCTGGAAAGACAGACAGACAATCAGCTCATCCGAGTGTCAGACCCATGCTGCTGACCACAGTTACAACCCAGCTAAAGACTTGGAAATCGCAATTCAAATTGAGGATGCAGACCACAGATAGCCAACTACTTCATCTGAGGTTCGTGGCTGCATGGAGTTATCAAAGACAAGGGAAATATCAATCTTTGGGAAGGTATCTTAACATCAGTGATCCAAACAAGCCCCAAAGTTCAAAAGGATTCTTAAGGCAAGTGTCTGTTTGCCTGGTGAGTGTTGCTGCGTGTTGAGCACTTACAGCGTTAATGGTATTCTTACTTCCAAAGACACAGTTTATTCTAGTTTATAAAGTCCAGCTACTTAGATCTTATCATTCCACTCTGAAACATTAGCCATTAGGTGATTATGTCATCACTTCTCATATTCTGTAAAGGTCATGCATTATAAACCCAACTTGATCCTACAAAAGGATAAGACTACCAATAGTATGCCTGGGGCTGGAGAGCTGGCAGAATTTACAGGTGCTTACTGCTCCTGCAAAGGCCTGGAATTAGATTCACAGGACTCACATTAGGCAGCTTACAACTGCCTCTACCTCCACCTTCAGATCTGACATCCTCCTCTATTCTCACTGGGCACGCGGGCACGTACATGCACGCACACACACACACACACACACACACAAGTATTCATGCTTTCCCATAAATAAAAAGATGTTTAAAAAGAATATAATTCTATTTCTGACATTTAATCACTCATCATTCAGTAGCTTTCACTAAAATACAGAAATCAATCACACACACACACAGAGCAAAGAATAAATTAGGGAATGGAGAAAATATCATTAAAGGCCAAAAGATCCGTTGCCCATCATTTAACTGCAGTTATGAGCCTCTGTTGTTCTTTTTAAACTACAATCCTTTGTTCCATGGTATGTTAAAATAAAAAAGGAAAAAGTAGCTACAGATTACACCGTATTTCCCCAAGGACATAAGCAAGCATTTAATATATCACATTCTACCTATGATATTACAGTCCAACTTTAAAATAGTTGAAGTAAGATATAAGAAAATTATAGAGCTACCAGCCATGCTTCACAGGAATGAAATGTTCTGCTAAGCAGTCTAAAAAACAAAGGACAAAGAAACAAAAACACTTTTTAAGTACAGAAATACTCTTTTATTACCACAAGCTTAAAATACTAAGACACTAAGTCTAGTCTAAAATAATATAGCCAGCCACACATGCCTCTGACACAAAGATTCAGTCAAATGTGTATTTTGTAATCAATCAATCACTGTAAAGAGAAAGCTATTATACCAGAAAACACACAAGGAAGAACTCACATTCTTGTGATTTTTAAACCTCTATTGGAGTCTTCCAACAACCAAACTCTAGATTTGGTTCCTTTTTTAAGTAAAAGGTAATGCAAGCATACAATAATAAGAATAAGGGTGTGGAGGGAGGTAAGTTTATGTGTTAAAATGTCAGAGGCAATCCTGAACTACTGCATAATCCAGACAGAGAGAAACTGAGAAGAGTGGTTTCAGGGAGCGAGCTCTTTCTAAACCATGGTTTCTCAATTTTACCATGATTGCATTTGGAGCTAATTTTCTGTTGTTATCATGAATATTTGTCATAATCTGCATGTTCTCCCTTCTAGATACTGATAGGATATGCTTATTTTTATAGTTATGACAATCAAAATTATGACTCTAGATAACTAAATATCCCACGAGAGATAAACTTGCTTAGGCTGACAATTACTATTCTACTGCAATGATGATGAAGTGAATTCTAGTCCTTGGGAACCAAAACCAGGTTGATGCTTCACATAGTCTAAAGCGTTTGGGTCAATGCAGTGTGTTGTCCACTTAAGAGGCGATATCAAGGGCAAAGCAGAAAGCAAAATGCAAGCTAATTTTCCAGGCTACCCTGAACCAGGTCAGCTATCTTCTGTTTTTCAATTGTAATTCTCAAAAATAACTGTAAAAGATGCTAGACATATAAACCCTTGAGAAGTTAAGGGCCTGGACAGAACCTTAAGGATCCATTTTACCGTCCTCCAGAAAGACAATGATCAGTGCTTTAGTCAAGAGCACTTGCAGGGAAGGTTGTTTTCTATAATCCCTTCATTGTGAAGGGGGACAGGCTTCATGGGATATTTCCTGCTTTTGTGCATCTTCAGTGACAGGCTTATAAGAGGGTCTAGGCCTCTTCCATCCTTTGCTGCCTAATGACAAGTCACAAATATTCATATGGTGACTGTTTCTGGACTTGTTGTATATGAGTAAATTCAGTCTTACTCGGCTCAGGCAAGCTCATAACTGTATTAGTTACCTTTCTGTTGCTTTGATAAAATTCCATGATAAAATTAAAGAAGAGTTCATGCACTTTAAGTTCCCGAGGGTTATATGTTCATAAAGGTGGTGGTGGGGTGGGGGTGGGGGAACAGGGCATCAGCAGCAGGAAGTTGAGAGGTCACATCTCAACCACACAGAGCAAGGTACACCTACACTTTCTCAGAGCTCACACCCACAACAGACTTCCCGTAGCTGGGCTCCATACCTGGAAGGTTCCATAATCCTCCCAAACCACACCACATACTGGGCACCAAGAGTTCAAATTCATAAACCTGTAATGGGCATTTGTCTTTCAAACCACAGCACTGAAATCTCATTTCAACCACTCGTGAGAAGCAGAGAGAGTAAATTGGTTGGGTAGTGAGCCTCATATATTCCCAAAGTCTGCATCCCATGATGTGCTTGACTTGGATAAGCAAGGCTCCAAATATGAAAAATGCCATGATTTCTCCAAACACTGCTATCAAGTGGTGATTAAGTATACAAATACATTGCTCATTGAAACCACACATGTAATTAATGTGTGAGGCACCTCCTTCACAGAGTAAAGCAATCACCCTCTTTCACAAAAAAGATTAAGAAACATCTTTTCTACAGGATGTATTTTCCACTTTAATGCAGGGGCTTAGGGGAGACTTGATATGCAAAAATATACTTCATAAGTATTCAAATAAATACAATGATTAGAAACTAGAAATAGAAAAAATAAGAGAAAGAAAAATATTTCATAGATACATAGAATAATAATCCCAATGATGGGAGATTTTAGAAACATAAATTAATAATGTATTCATCATAGCTACATTAAAAGGTTGCCATGATTCAGGGTGTGGAAAACGAAGACAAAAGAAAAATAGATGTCATCATTTTGGGGACCCAACAACAACATATAGACTAGTCCTTTAAAGAGTTGATTGAGTCAAAAAAATCTGAGGTGCTTTCTCACATCACGACCATGCTCATACCCCGATGAACTGCATAAGTATTTGAGTATCTGGACATTCTCTAAAAGCCTTCTAACTAAATCAGAAAGGTTGTAGGGACTTTGTAAACAGAGCTATGAAACAATGCAATTTCTGAATATATAAATAATAACAGAAGAATTGCCATTGTAGAAACCAAGAACTTATAAAAAACATCCATTCACAGGATCTAAGGAAGGCCATGTGTAAGAACAAGATATTGGAGGATGAGCATACCACTCAAGGTTTCTGAGAAGAATAAAGCTAAACTTGAAAATAACAATAAACTTCCCAAATCCATTAAAAGTTTATGGGAAATGTGAAGGCATAAAACCTAAAGTCATTTCTATATCCTTACAGTCTAACTGTGGTCCTGGATTCCTTTGGCCTCTCAGGAGCACTCCTGATGGCTACTTCAGAATTCTCCATATACACACTGTGTCACATAACCTGAAGTGTAAGGACAATAGACCCTGGAGTCTTGTACTATTTTTTTTCTTTACTACGAGTGACATCAGAACTGCCTATTTAATATACATCTCTGTGTGTTTAGTCTGGAAATTCTCTACCTACATCTGACCGTTTTCTTCATACTGGTTTCACTAACTGCCTAATTCCTTATTGGATGTGCTGAGGTCACCTTAAGTCAACCATGTTTTTTAATAGCGCTGATGGTATTCTTTAAAAACCACAGTGCTTAGAATATATTTCTATATAAAACAATGATGCATATATACAAAGGAAGCTAAGATTTAAATTTGTTCCACCATGAAAAGGATCTTTATCATTTACTGGTAAATACTGAGTTGAACCTGAATTATTTTATGGAGCCCAGGAAGTTCTTGCTCAATAAGTACTTCTGTTGTCATAGTATATTTAATCTCCATGTATTTGTAGAACAGACTCATTTAATGTTATCAAAAAGAAAATCTATTCCGTTATGATCCATTTTATTGATTGCACAGCTTATATGTTTGCAAAAGCTCTCTAAATTTTTAACGATATATATTATAGGATTACTCTATCTAGGAAAGTTGCCAAATAATTGTCATTTAAAAAATAGTAATGACAGATACAGACAATAAAAGCTACCAATGGATTTCTGGGAAAATAAATTTCAGTTAGAAGTCTTAAAATTTTCCAGAAGTCAGGAAATGATGACCAAGACGTCCAATGTAGGATCAACACTTGGGTCCACAGGTCAATGTTATATGTGTGTATGGTCCCATTTTTTCCTGTGTGACATTTCAGTGGTCACGGAGGGACAACTTGGGAGAGTGGCAGAGACATTTGTTAATACCGACCTACATTTATGAGGTTATACTGTGAGGGCCCAGACTTGTGGCCCTGTTCTATCTTGACTGGAGGTCAGAGAGTTTGAGCTTAATTTTGCTCTCTCAAAGTTCTTGACAACAGGTGTGGCTACAAATGAGAGATGCTGACCTAGGGTGTGGTTAATTAGCATTTGGGGTGTAGGGGTGGATCGACTCCAACTGAACCAAAAGTAGGAAAATTAACGTCTATTCTTCATATCATGTTAATGAAGTCTGTTGCCCTCATACTCCCCTTTTGGAGTAAAGTATTCAAGCATGTGGAAAATAAACAAGGCAGATTTAGTATTGACTGAATGTCCCTCCCAATGCTGTTCTGTGTTTGTGCCTCTTATTTTTCCTATATCTCTGTTCCTTTGACCAATAATTCTAATCCTCAAGCTCCTACCCTGGAAAGTGCAATGAAGCTGGCCTCTGACAATGTACATCGAGGACCACAGGCCCAACTATTAATCTGTACTGTACCTCGTGGCTTATACAGACCCAAAGCTTACAATTACTCTCTATTACTGACTAGATTAAGCTGGTTACCTGAAGTAGAAAGCAAGGGATCACTGAACAAAAGACACCGCCTGATTTTTCTTGGACAGAATTCACTGTACAAAATCATTTGTGTGTGGGACAGGGGTCGGCGGGAAGACCAAAACAGAAACAAACAATGCTCTAGGATATGAGAGTGACAGTGCTTTTCAGGTCCCCTTTGCAGCACTAAGAAATGTCCTTGATAAAACTCTCCTTAGGCTTTCCTTCCCACAATCCCTCGCGCCCGTCCTTTCCAGCTTGGGCCCTGTAGAATGGCTCCTGAAAAGAAGGGTGGCGAGAAGAAAAAGGGCCGTTCTGCCATCAACGAGGTGGTGACCCAAGAATGCACCATCAACATTCACAAGCGCATCCATGGCGTGGGCTTCAAGAAGCGTGCTCCTAGGGCACTCAAAGAAATCCGGAAATTTGCCATGAAGGAGATGGGGACTCCAGATGTGCGGATTGATACCAGGCTCAATAAAGCCGTCTGGACCAAAGGAATAAAGAATGTTCAATACCGTATCCGGGTACGTTTGTCCAGAAAACGTAATGAGGATGAGGACTCACCAAACAAACTCTACACACTGGTAACTTACGTGCCTGTTTCCACATTTAAAAATCTACAGACAGTCAATGTGGATGAGAAGTAACCTACTGAATCTCAAATAAAGTTGGAGAACTGAAAAAAAAAAACTCTCCTTAGCCAAAATCACCTTAACTAACGTCCTTTTACAGTTGTCCTTTCCACTGACATAATTAAAGCTATCATTTCACTATAAATACAGCACTCGTGCATGGAATCCTCATAGACAAATAAATAAGGCTTCCTTTTCTGAAACAGCTTTGATGTGGAATTCCCCTCTGTATGCGAATAACAATGGTTAATAAAGGACTGTCTTGGGCCTGCAAAAGGCAGAATAGAGGTAGGTGAGGAAAACTAAACTGAATGCTGGGAGAAAGAAGGCGGAGTCTGTAAGAAGCCATGTAGCCCCACTGGAAACGCTAGAACTTTACCTGGTAAGTCACAGCCTCATGGTGATACACAGATTAATGGAGATGGGTTAATTTAAGATATGAGTTAGTCAGAAGTATGCTTAAGCTATTGGTCAAACAATATTGCAAATAATATGGCTTCTGTATGATTATTTCAGTTCTGGGCAGCTGGGAACAAACAAGCAGCCCTCCTACTATACAGTTTCCCCATCTAATTTGTGATATTAGAGCTCTTCTCTGAAACACAATTCTCCTCACTGCCTGCTCCCAATGCCTCTCCAGTTAGAGCATCATGGAAAACTCATGTCCTGTAAGGACATGAATCTATCCTATATTTTCATTTTATATTCTCCAGAGACTCCAACACATGAAAGACTCAGAGACACTCCATGCAATCGAGCAAACATTTATTGAGCTGCTGTATTGCTCGCTGAGCCTTAGAATTAAAAACAAATAACATTGAGCTGTCTCTCTTTGGAGATTGCACAATCAATTACTGAAGACAAACATCTTCTCTAAGCACCAAAGTGAGATTACAGAGGTGTGTGCCCAGGCTTGAGGAAAAGAAGATTGAGTTTTCCCCATGAATTTGGACTTCAGGGGGTCTTCTCTGGACCCAGAAGATGGATTCTCTGCATTTCTTCCTCATCCTTGCCAAAGAAAGAAAAAAAAATCTATGCACACAAGGGTAAATCTGAGTTACTGCTAATCAAGAAAAGGTTGTCTTTTAATGCTAGGAAATACCAAAAATGCTGGGACTGGACACGGGAGTGCACTAAAGTGGATAGGATATAATTTAGCTCACACTATTTTGTGATGGGCATCAAGGGAGAAGGTGAATTATTGTGTCAGTCTCCAGGACTTCCACATAGAGCACTTTTAAACCACCAGCCTTACGAACCAATATATAGCAATATACAACCAGCAAGAGGGGGAACAATCTGACTTCCTCAAGGCCCATATCTAGAGCAAGAGCCCCAGATTCCTACATCGCCGTGACTCAGCTGCCCTTTGAGCATCGACAACTTAAATATAATTTGTTTTTGCAGTGTCAAAGACAACATTGATGATTAAACATCTTGCTGTCATCTGTGCTTCATATTTCAGTAAACTACTTCAAGCCACCACTATGGGGGCCACTGTTGGCACATCTGCTGAAACTCTTCTCAACGCCAGTTTGGCATTTTTGCATGTCTTATCTGAAGGCACCAAGAGACTCTCCAATCACCAAACATTTACATTTTACCTCTGTGGTCTTCCTTATTGCTAAGTAAGCATTGTCATTAAAGCTTTTAAAAATAAACAGCAACATAAACAAACGAGTAAAATTACTTTCATCATGACTAAGGGATTATGCCAAATTTATTTAAATAGACATTACTTAAGACATCCAGATGCCATCCATGCCTCTATTATCCAAGCCAAAAGAAAATAAAACATGATAGATAATTTTGCAGTAGCTCAGGGAGTTGCTTTTAAACAATTATTTAAATGGCAGAGCCAGACTATCTGAGTAGAAGAGCTCTGTGTGCAGCAAAAGACCCCGCCTCACTAAATAAAGTGGAAAGCAGTTGAAAGTCCTTAATGTCAACCTCTGATCTCTACAGGCAAGCCCCTCTACATGCACCAAAACATATGTGTCCACCTACATGTGAACACACATGTATGCATATCATATACATATATACAAATAAAAAAGGGTAAATATGCAAAAGCTGGATATTTTACACAGAATTCGAGTTACAGAAATATGATTATACTGGGGCAAGAGAGTGCAGTGGGTTGGCTTGCTGTGGTCTTATCCTCTCTATCCCACATGATATTAACTTAACTTCTGTTTTGGGCACTTGTATAGCTACCACGGTGCTCATCCATTTGTAATAGGAGTGAGCACAAATCTACAAGTGGAAGAATGATCTCACACAGAAGGCTTGGAGCACTCAACCCAATGGCATGGAGATGACCCCAGAATAATTGCACACCCATGCACATCACCTTCACCAGAGTATCATCTGCTAGACATCAGCTCCTACAGATCTAAAGTCATAGGAAGAATACTTTTGCTGAAGACACTTATGTGTAACCTGGTCAAATCATTCCATTTGCAACACATGAGGTGGGGAGAACAATTCGATTCAAACCTCATTCTCGAGCCCAACTCTAAAACTGTATTTGAAATCAAATACTCTCAAGCTCTGGCTTTCTACACTATTTTGTTTTCCAAAAATCTGTAGATGAAGAGGTTATCAGCTGAAGGTCTTAGAGGCTTCCTCCTTAGGAAAAAAAAGTTGCTTCCATTGTAACTATTATTAAGGAAAGGATGGCTAAGTTCAGGACTTCTACTCAGCATTGTTTAGAAAGACAAACAAATAAATAAAGGTCCTTGACTTAAGTGGCAGAATCAAAGTCTTAGTTAGATTTTTATCATTTCAAGTCTATTTGGTGATTTGAATCTGAGTGTGAAAAATAGACATTGAGGTTGTTAAGACTAAACATTTTAAAATTGTATTTCACAAAACCGAAAGCACAACTACAAATCAGAAGCTCAAAAGGAATGAACCTACAGAGTTAGTCAGATTCGGGGCAATTGGTAACTCAATTCTGGGCCCATATGTTTCGGGGAGCAGTAGACAATGACACTGGGTGGCATTTTTTGAGTTAGCTAAACAGTGATGCTATAGAAGGTGGTAGTTGAGGTTGGTACCAGGAGTGGAGCTATACAGCTGCAGATCTGCCACCTCGTTTGTCTGGACCGAGACACCAAATGCTCAGCAGAAGAGAATGGTTTCAGTGACAACACCATAGAGGCTTAAGGGACAGGCAAAAGGCTCTCATGAAACCATCTGGGTCCCTTAAAGGAACAGACAATGCATGCTGGCCTGCACGATGTCCATGCCTTCTAATTACAAAGGCAGGCCAACACACCATTTATCTGTAAAGGAGAATAAAGACAAGGAAATGCAAATCTTCAAAAAAAATTCAATATTCCACTATACGGTCAGGACAGACAAATCCACTTTATAGTATTAAATTTTATTAATAAATAGAAATGTAGAAGAGTCATTAATAATCCACAAAATCATAAACCTTGATTGGAAGGGAAGTTGGTGAGTATTGAATTAAACTCATTCATCTTAACATACCGAGAAACTGAAGCCAGGAAAATTAGGTGGCTTGCCCAAATATAAATGAACTCCATCTAAAAACATCTCCTGGTCTGTAGGAAAGTATGCCCCTAAATGAAGCAGATGAGCTGCTGGAGCAGTCAAAATTAAGTGTGTTGGTGTCCTGCCAGGACTACTGGCACATGTTTTGAGTGTAGAAATATCCTAGAAGGCAGTTCATCAATAGATGCTATCCTTAGATAAAAATCATTATTCTCCCAGATTATATACTGCACAGAGGCTATGTACCCCCACTGTCTAACTCTGGGGAAACAAATGATTTGGGGGTAAAATCAATGAGAACTTTCCTACATGTGTAGCTACAATATAATGATCCACAAGGAGCCAGGAGAATACCAAGGCACCAGAGAAGTTAAGAAAGAAAATAAAACACAGCACCTTGCATTTCACAAGATCTAAACTAAGATGCTTATGCTACCTGATCCTCTCTGGAGACTATAGGAAAGTGGCCTCTTACTTTAACAAAAGCATATAATAGTCATCTCTAACAAGTTTCTTGAACCTTTACTATACTTTATAAAACTTACAATACGGCTGGAAAGATGGCTCAGAGCTGAAGAGCACTTGTTGTTCTTGTAGAGGACCTGGGTTCAATTCTTCACACTCACATGGTGGCTCACAACTGTTAACTCCAGGAGATACAACGCCCTCTTCTGACCTTCAGTGGCACCAGGCATGTATGTGGTACACAGAAAAAAAAAAAAGTCATGTGTGCTGGCACACACCCTTAATCTCAGCCCTGGAGAGGCAGAGGAAGGAAGATCTCTGAGTTCAAGGCCAGCCTGGTGTATTGGTGTATGAAGTGAGTACCAGGACAGCCAGGATTACACACAGAAACCCTATCTTGAAAAAAAAAAAAAAAACACACACATAAAGGAGTCATACTAGCATCTAGTTCCCAAAATTCATGTTCCCATTTAAAAAAAAAAATAGGACTTTCCAACCCAAAACATTTGCTCTGAGTCACAGCTCTGTTAGCACACCAGCTCAGAGCAGTGCACATGAGATTCAACCAAACCTAAGTTCCTACGGATAGCCTTAGGAGAAACTATTCAGTCTTTGCTTGGTATTCCTAAGCCACTTCTCTAAATAAAATGAGAGGCCAGTTCATTTACCTCGAAAGTGGGAGTCACTTTTATCACAAAGGATCCCATAAAAGGAATTGGAACAGTCCCAGAAAGCCCTGCCCAATTAGGTCAAATTCCTGTGCAAATTTTCAGTTGACACACAGATGAGTGTGTACCTCATACTACTGTTCCAAACCATGAAATATTTATGGAGATTGGGTCCATACACTACAGAGAACATGTGACAATTGTCTTGGTGGGCCTGTGTTATCTCACTTTTTCCAATTCCATTTATCTGCAAATTTCATACTGATAACTTAATAAAATCCTACTGTGTAAAAGAACCACATTTTCATCATCCATCAGTTTATGGGCATCTAAGTTGACTCCATTTCACAGCTAATGTGTCTATAACAGTGATGTACGTGAAATACAAATATCTTCCTAGTGGGATATGGAGTCCTTAGGGTATATGCTTCGGAATGATATCTCTTGGCTATGTCGTAGCTATATTGCTAAATTATAAAAGCAACTATAGAAACAACAACAACTCCAGATGATTGTTCAAAGTAGGTCCACAAGTTTTCACTTCCTTCAACAGTGGATAAGGGTTTCCTTTCCCCATATACACCAGCATTCATTGTCATCTGTATTCTTAATGGCCATTCTTATTGATTGATATATAATCTTAAAGTCATTTTAAACAACTATATTTCTCCAATAGCTAAGGATGCTGAAAACGTTTAATAAAAAGATTTCCTAATGAGTTGTCTGACTTCATTTAGGAGTTCTCCCTTCAGTTCCACAGTGCATTTGTAGTGGAATTTTCTGTTTCTTGATGTTTGTTTTTCTTTTCTTTTTTTATAGTTCTTTGTACATTGTAGACACTAATCCTCTTCCAGATGTATATAGCTGAAAAAGATTTTCTTCCCTTCTAGGGGCTTGCTCGTTAATAGATTGACAGTTTTCCTTGCTATAGCCGACTGAATATAGTCTTTTCTAGAATATCCATTTACCTCCAAAGTTCATGATTTGTCTTTACAGCAGAATAGTAAATATATATATATATACACATACATATACATATGTATTTATGTATACACATACATATATTCACATTTTCATCATGCATTCATGTGTTGAAGGCTGGTTAGGTTGCTTCCATTTCCTAGCTATTGTGAAAAGGGTGGTAACGAACATTCCTAAACAAGTATTTGGAGTAAGATGTTGAGCCCTTTGGGCAGATGCCAAAATGAAGTATAGCTGGATGACATGGTAGCTTTATTTTTACTGTTTGATGATTCTCCATAATGATGTCCAGGAGGCGTATAGATTCTGCATTCCCACCAACCTTCTTTCAAGTGCTTTGTCAGACTAGTACAAGTGACTTGACTCCAGAAACAATACAGGGTATTGCTGTCACCCTTGGTGGTTTCTCAAAAGTTTGATGGTAAATCCTACTGCTAAAGACACTGCACACTTAGCTCACAAGACTCAGGTGATTCAAACTGTATCTAAATAGAGAGACCTTTTCCTGCAATATGGCTTCTATAATACTAGAAAACACTAGAAAGCAAGGTGCCAAGAGAGGAAGGCAATTAATAGCCCCACCCAACAATGACAAGCATGATAAGAGAGCCATAAAGGTGCAATCCAATGGCATTCACATGTTGATGGCAAGCAAGAGCTATCTAATTAGACTATAGGCCCCCTTAAGGCCACTGGGGAGTAGGGAGGCCATAGAGCTCAGGAGAGAATCTCATACCATCATTCTGTTATACCAGAATAATTCCTGAGTGCATACTAAATCTTTTTATTTATTTATTTATCTATTATGTATATAATATTCTGTCTGTGTGTATGCCTGCAGGCCAGAAGAGGGCACCAGACCCCATTACAGATGGCTGTGAGCCACCATGTGGTTGCAGGGAATTGAACTCAGGACCTTTGGAAGAGCAGGCAATGCTCTTAGCCTCTGAACCATCTCTCCAGCCCCGTGCATACTAAATCTTATCCTTATATCCACAGATAAGTGTATCATCTGTCATAAAATAAGCTTCTTTTTAACAGCTGATGGAGACTATTACAGAAAACCACAGCTGGACATAATGCAGAAATCAATGGATTGTGGTTTGTCCAGCTCCAATAGATACATATATAGCACAGCTCCTGAATCTATAGTTTGGAGAATGCCATAGAAATGGGAGCGAGGGATTGCAAAAACCGGAAAACCAGGAAGTTTTTCTCAGACCGACTCTCTTAGAAATGGTCGCATCAATACCTGAATAATGACAGCATCAGTAGATGTGCTAACACAGAAGGTAAATTTTCTCACAGGGTTCCACCCCTAGACAAAGAAGTACAGGCAACTAATGACTGCTGAGAGACAGAGAATTAGCCTATCCCAAGGGTGAGTCCCCTAGTCAGTTATACAACACAAAGTTGTCAGTTGTGAAGCTATACACACACAAACAACAAAAATGGACTGAACAAGTGTTATTTATATATTTATGCTTATATATGTATGTGTGAGTGTGTGTGCATATGCAGGTGTGTGTGCGTGTGTGAGAGAGAGAAAGAGAGAGAGAGATGCCAATGAAAAAGAGGCTGTCATGTGGTGATATTTTGTTTGTGCTATAACATATAAACTTGACCAAGGATCAGAATGTAGAGAAAGCCACTAGTTAGCCATAGAGGTCAGGCAGTGGTGGCACACATCTTTAATCCCAGCAGATGGAGCAAGAAGCAGATGGATCTCTGTGAGTTCAAGGACACCCTAGGCAACACTGATTGATCCAGTCTCAAAGAGAAACAGAGCCAGTGGGTGCTGGCTCACATGTTTAATCCCAACACTGTGGAGACAGGATGGCATATGACTAGGTGGAGAGAGGAATATAAGGCTGGAGAGACAGGAGATCAAGACATTCAGTTTGAGGAATCTTAGAGACAAGAAATCCTATTAAGTCGGAAATTCATGGAGTCAGGACCTTGACTCTTTCAGTATAAGGATTTGGTACAGGAAAATAGTCTCTCTAATGGCTCCTTTACTTCTCTGATCTTTCAGCACTAACCCCAGAACTCACGCTGCGCTGTCATTTTCTGAGTAGGGGTACGGGAGGTTTGCAAGGAAGGGTGCTTGAAAAAGCCTAGAAAAAGTCAACATGGGAAGGGCTGGAGGAAGGAAAAGGAAGAGAGGAAGTATTGTAACTACATTTTAGTTAAAATGTATCTAAAAGAATTAACAGACTAAAGTAAAATGTTTTTTTAAAAAAAGAATGAAAGAATGATCTGGTTTCATTCTTCTAATTGTCTCACTCCCTGATTTCCAGCACCATTTGTTGAAGGTGTTATTCAAATATTTAGGTGTGTGTGTGTGTGTGTGTGTGTGTGTGTGTGTGTGTGTGTGTGTGTGTGTAAGTTGGGGTACATATGGAAGCTAGGAAATTTGTTAGAAGGACATTTGGGAGGATGCTTAAGGGAGTGAGAAGAGCAGAACATAGTAGATAACATGAACAGAAGGGGGCAGATGATGGGGATAGAAATTTCTAAACAGAGTCGAGGGAAGGTGAGGAGGCAAAGGTAAGGGTTACCCAGAACTCAGGGTACATGAAAAAGCCATATGGAAGCCTACTACAGTCTTACACCACAATTAAAAGTACAAGGAGAGAGAGAGAGAGAGAGAGAGAGAGAGAGAGAGAGAGAGAGAGAGAGAGAGAGAGAGATCAACCCAAGTGATTGGGTAAGCTGCTTCTGGAAGCCACTAGATTACAAAATAAAAATCCCAGTACCAGGTATTTGTTGGTCAGGAAGGTCTCAGAGGCCCCATAACAATACAGGCTGTTGCTATTCCTTTTGGCCGCCCACCTGAACTGGATGATGACACCCTGATGTTGAAGATACCCCCATTTCTTGTTAAAAGATACAGAGACACCAAACTGGACCTGAGTCAGAAACCTTCTCCCACTGCCCAGGTTTCATAGTCCCAGAAAGCGCTATGTGTGTTTCTGGGAGAAAACAGCATCAAGGGTCTTATTCAACTGTGAGCCCTATGAAATTCAATGCCAATCTGCCAGGGAAGATGTGCTCACTTGAAGACTAGCAGCACCACTGGTAAGAGGTCACCAATGCTCCCTGACTGGATCTGAGGCCTGCTCCACAGGGCAAATCCATTCCTGCTGCTGCAGTCTGGTTTTACAAAGAGGTGGCTGGGAAAGTCAAATGTCCTAGGGAGGGAGTTAAGGGAGAGATAACACTATTGTTTATTAAATTAACATAACATCAAACTGCCTGAAGAAAGGGCCAGTCTTTATAATGGTAACATGGATTTGGGGGGACCTAGAGACTGGCTATATCTGGGTAAACTAGCATTTCAACTTATAGAGTATATAAAGACAATTGTCCTTCGTGATGTGGTTGAGCCTCATCCAGGCAGTTCGAGTGTAGTAGAACAAAAACAGTGAGCCTCCTATTAATGAGATGAATTTCCTTCTGCCCAAGTGACTGGAGTTGGATATCAGCTCTTTCATGCCCTTGAGTTTGAACTGAAAATGTGAGGTCTTGAGGCTGCCAGCCTTCGTACTGGAACTAAAACTTTGGCTCTCCTGGGTCTCCAGTTTGCCAGCTCCAGACCTAGAGACTTGTCAACTTCCATAATTATGTGAGCCAATTTCTTATAATAAATTTCTTTGTGTGACTCTACAAAAAAAAAAAATCCTGTTGGTTCTATTTCTCTGGAGAACCCTGACTAATACAACATGACATGGGGACTCTAACAAAGACCATATTTTCTTTTCTCCCCTTTAATAAATACGTCTAATCAGACCATGAGCTAGTGTGTCTTCCTGGAGAAGAGGGCTTCCTTCCATCTGAGTACACCCTTTCTCAGTCTCACAGGCCGACTGTAAAACCACGCTGTTGTATTAGGACGGTTTAGATTTCAACGCATTTTTTCTCCATGGACACATGACAAAACTTTTAAAAGGTTAATCATAGATTTATGGCATGGAAAAACTATATCAGAAAGACAGGAGACCATAGCCAACTGTCATTCACTTTAATGAAAAAGATTGCATGACTTTCTGCTCTCAAATGGGAAAATAAATTCTACTGTATTTATTTTAGTTCTGGCATATTAGAACTAACTATAAGTGTTTCATTACTTATTGTTATAAAGCATTATCTTTACTTTTTAAAAGAAGAAAAAGAATGGGAGATGGTTCAGTGTGTAAAGTGTTTGCTGTATGCAGGACCTAAGTTCAATTTCCCCTAACTATATAAAAAGCTTGGTAGACTTCTTTGTACTTGTAATTCCAGCACCTAGGATGGGGACAGGCAAATCCTAAGAGTTCATGAAAGGCCATTCTAATTGAAATGGCAAGTTCCAGGTTTGATGAGAGAGAACCTATCTAAAAAACTACAGTGGACAGCAACAGCAGAAGATACCCTAACATGTCAGTTTCTGGTCTCAATATGTTCCTGCACAGTTGAGTGTACCTGTACACATACATATATTCATACATAATGAAAGAGAAAGAGAGAGAGGGGACACAGAGAGAGAGAGAGAATACACTCATATACTGGAGCATTTGTATGTTAAGAGACCTTAAATATTTATATTTTATAAAGCATATATAATATTACTGTGTCTTTTAAGATCAGTACTGTATAAAAGCACAAATCTGAAAGAATAAGCTTCCTAATGTTTTAAATATATTTCAGCCATATTGGTCACCAAATGGCATATCCACACATACAATACTTAAACAGATTTCTGTGGGTTGAGTGTCGGAAATCTTCTAAAAAGCCATTTGGCATACAGCATATTGGAGCAAAGTCAAACTACAAAAAGACAGTGATAGGAAAGCTCACAAGCTGGTGTAAACGATGACTAAGTTTCAATTTTCTTCACTCACCCACAGCTCAGGGCTTATTTTTTTTTCTTTTATTTCTTGATTTAGTTGATTGTCGAAGTATGTATCGGCTTATTATGTGTTTATTAAATAAATCTTATGCACATTGGCATTTCTTTTCCCCTGTTCTAAAAAAAATCCACAATGGGGTTTACCAAATATCATGCATACACACACACAAACAAACACATCACACATACACACACAAACACACCACACACACACTTCCTTGCCACTGAATTGAGGGTAAAAATTCCTCTAGAAAACTATAACCATATTTTAAGAATGGTTCTTGACTTTCTTCCTCCATGCCTCCTCTTCCCCCACCTGATCCCTTTCTTTCCCATCCCTACCTGCCCTCAGTCTATCCACAAAATCTATTCTATTTCCCCTTCCTATGATCAGAGCGGGAGGAAGGACTGTGGGAGACAGAGGAGAGGAGGACATCAAGAGAACGCTGCCCACAGAATCAATTTTAAAAGGATCACAGAGACTGAAGCAACAACCCCAGAACCTGCATGGGTCTAAGCTAGGCCCTCTGCATCTAGGTTATTGTCATCTAGCTTGGTGTGCTTGTGCAAGTCCTAGCAGTGAGAAGTCTCTGATTGCTTTGCCTGCTCTTGGGACCCTCCTCCTCAGATTGGGTTGCCTTGTCCAGTCTTGCTATTAAGGTTTGTGCCTAGTCTTATTGTAACTTGCTATGGCATGTTCAGTTGATATCCCTAGAAGGCCTGCTCTTTCTTTTTTTCTTTCTTAGGAAAATTGAAAAAGCGTGGTCTGGGAGAGAGGAGAGGTGGAATTGGCTGGCAGGAGTGGAGAGAAGAGAATCTGCAGTCAGGATGTATGGGAGAAAAATAAAACATAACAATAAAAGAGTGGTTGTTTAATATTAAATTAAAAAAATACACAAACCATGTTGTGTTGTTCTGCACTAATAATACCATAATGTTCATTAGGAGGTTTTATCATGAAGAAGAGAAGGAAGTAGGCAGGAATCATGTACCTTATATTCTAAAAACCCTTGACAGCAAGAATGGTGTATTATCCCTGACTTTTTTCTAAGGTAACTAAATAGTCCAATATATCCTCCAAAAGAATGGGGCCAAAAGAAAAGCTTTTAAATTTTATTTGTTAAATGTGGATGGGAAGGAAGCCAGTCTTCAGTGAATGCATCTCCCAGAGTTTCATAAGGAATGAACTCATTTCAAATGCTGACAATGGACATCTTAAGACACAGCGAGACACATATAGACACAGACTGCATAAACAAAAGTACCAATTTCATCTTTAATTAGACTATTAAAAGAGTGAACACACAAGTCTGAGGCTGGACATACATTTTTAAGTTCGAGTAATTCCCCACAAACGGCAGATTCCTATTCTGCAAATAAGGGTGGATCAGCTCTAAATACAGCGCTCTCCATGCCAAAACATCAGCCTGACAGAAACATTCAAAGGGCCCAGTTCAAGTGGCAACTTCTGACTCCAGGGGGAAAGCTGGAGAGAAAGTCCTCTTTAGGCAAGCTTCAGCATGGAGAGTATGCGGGGGGGAGCATTCTCTTAAAAAAAAAAAAGTGACTTTGTGGAATGATTGAGGGGGAGAGAAACACTTGCAGTAAGCAGTGAACTGCCTTGAAGTCTTCCTTCTTATTAAAAGGGCTTCAGTGACTCCAATTATCCTCACAGCTAGCATCAACTCAGCAAGTGTCAGAAGGGAATCCCTGAGAGTAACTTAGCAGAGAAAATAAATGAAACTCTGGTTGGGGGTTTGCATACTTGATCGCCGCATAAATCGCAGAGCACAGTCAAGGATGGAGTAAGTCTAGAGCATTGGCCCCTGTTGCTTTTGTTTCTGCAGTGAAGTTCGACTTAGGTCAATGCTAGCCCAACCCGGTGCCAAGCACCAGGCTAAGTCCTGAAGACACAAAGATGAGCAAATCATTCTCAGTAGGAAATTTGAGGTTTTTTTTTCCCCAAAAAACTCAGTAGTTCTACCCCTCACTGATACAACCTCAGCTTTGCAAAATAAGACACAAACAAGGAAGAGTGCATAGGCAGAATAAGGAAGTGGCCTCTCACCATCCTCTTTAAAAATGGAAAGTAGTCCAGCATGCCACGACCCGAGCCCCTTCCATGCTGACTTTTCTACATAATGATTAGTAGCATCTAACACAGGAATATTAGAACAAGTTCTATTATTTAAGATCTGTAAGTCTACCTGGAACTTAAGCTCCATCTGGGCAAGATTTGGGATCTTATTTTATTCACTGACTTGACTATCTAGAGTCGAGAACTGGGTGTGGGTGTGGAGGTTAACAATAATCAATAAATGTAGAAGGAAGAAAGGATGAAAAGCATGAATGGAGGGAGAGAGGGTGAGAAAGGGAGGGAGGGATGAAGGGAAGGAGGGAGGGAATAAGGAAATAAGTTACTTGAGCTCTTGATAGAACAACAAAGAAAAGGGGAAATTTACATAATAAAAATGATCTTCAATAAGATATTTTAGAACATTTCAAGAAACATTAAAATCACTCAAGATCTGAACATATTGAGAAAGACTTCATGTCCAAAGAAGCCTTTAAATGAAACCTATGCACACATAGTCATATATCCTCAGTCACATTGACGGTTTGCATTGCTAACCCCGTGATCCCTTAGTCTTCAAGCAGTCACGGAGTCTATATAAAATTCACAGCCTTGTCAACACAGTCCTGTCAAAGCATCCCTTTGGATTAAATTGTATAGTAATTGAGGGATGAGTTTCAGTTTTCCTACATGTGTCTTCTCTCTAGGAATTTTGGGAAATGTGCTTCATCTTCTTATACCTCCTAATTCCTAGACTTAATCTCCCTGTGCATTCTCCTTGCGAAAATACACATTGCTTCCTTTGCAGAATCTACACAAACAGACAAATATGAGGCTAATGTGGATGGATACAATGCCTCCATCAGCTGTGTACTTAGTGTCTGCCAAGTACTGACTTGAGTCCTCATGAACTCACTTAATTCCTATATCATTCAGGAGAAGTCAGTAGCCTTGTTAAAACTATCACGTTGTCCACATGGAACACTCAAGACTCCCCTGTTTACATCCACTGGGGAGCAAGCTCTTGCCTCACTGCTCCGATTGCCAGAACTCTAGATGCTTCCACACACTCACCCAAAACTAATTTACATCTGAGTTTCTACAGCATGGAAAAAAATAATAAATTTTTAAAAAGTAACCTTGGTACAAGACAGACAAAATTAATTCCTCTCTAAAAAAAAATTCAATTTGGACACCATTCAATGTGGGTGTAATTCCAGACACTCAGATGAACACTTAGGCGGCCTTACCTATGAGGAGGTAGCATCTCTTAGATCTTGACAGGCAGCTCTTGTTGACTCAGGAACCTTGGGGTTATTTTTGGAATCCAGAGGCAGGGAACTGGCTATTTCCATATTAAATCCCTGGGGCACAGCAAGCTGAGTACTCATAACTACGCGTGCCCACTTAAGAGTGAAATCCGGCCTGGCACCTGTGTGATTCCCTTGGCTGGCTCCCCTTGGCCTGGTAGCAATAAATAACAGCGCAAAAGCCAGAAATCGTGCACTACATTCTAAGGTTTAAGAAAGTAATTGGGCTTAAGCGATGAATCTCTTTGTGTTGCAGAAATGGGAAGTGGAGATTTATTGTCTTGGAAAGCAGAGGAAAAGCCAACCCAAGCCCTTCTGGCTTCAAGAGAGACTAGCTGAAGCCATGTGACAAACGAATGCATATAATACCATTGTTACAGCAAGGAATCTATCTCTATGGGTTTCTTCTTTATGTATTCTGCATACACATACATACACACACACACACACACACACCACACATTAGTTTGCAGAGGTTATTTTTGTTTCTTTTTGAATTACTGCAGCTTGAACCAAGAGCTTCACACTTGATAGGTAATCGTTCTACCATGGAGCTACATGCGCAGCACAAGAAAATTGGCCTGTTTAACCAAATAAGGCCATTAGTTATATTTACAATGTCATACAACCATCACCATTACCTATTTCCAGTGTGTCGTTATCCCCCAAAAGAAGCTCTGTCCTCACAGAACATCAACTCATAGCCTCCCTCTTCAGTCCTCCTGCTGGAATGTTTACTCTTGGCCTCTATGAATTTGCCTATCCTCTACACTGCATACTAACACTTATACTGTGAAGTTTCTTCACTGTTTTGTGTTGCAGAGGTGTAAGGTTTTAAGCAGGTCTCTTTGCTGCACAGCTAACTACAAACGCCATACACTGAATGACCATGAGTAGAGGAGTCAGATCCTTCACTGGGTAGGCAGTACTATCTAGGAAGTAATTTCACTTCCAAAGAGTCTGGGGTTGAACCAGAATAAATCTCCACTTCTCATTGAAATGGAACATTAACCAGGCAAGAAGGCAGCCCCTACAGTCTATTTCACTGGCTGAAAGACAGGTTCTCTGACAAATTTAACTCATTTACTTCTAAAATATACACCTTCTTTGCCATGGACACAGGCTGCCCAACCTTCAAGTTCAAAGTAGAAGCATGAATTATAATAAAATAACTATTCTCAGTATCCCAATGCTTAACAAAAAAAAAAAAAAAAAAAAAAAAAAAACAAGAAGAAGGTGTATTCTCATTTATTCTATGTCTGAGTTAATCCAGATGTTGAGTGATGGTTAATTTTATGTGTGAATTTAAATGGGTTAGAGTTGTTCACATCAGCTAAACATTATTTCAATGTGATCTATAAAAGTGTTTCTAGAAGAGATTAGTAAAAAGTTAATGGGCATCTTTATCCAAGTTGCTGAAGACCTCAGCAGAACAATCAAGTGGAAGAAGGATGGAATGTTCTGAGCTCTTGGCCTGATTGTGTGCAAACCTGTCTGACATTAGGTGAGAAACGCATCAATGGCCCTCCTTGATCTCAGACTTCTGAACTTAGACCACAGGCTCCTCTAGATCTCCAGTTTAGAGTGGATTGGAGGAATTTCCTCAGCCTCCACAGTAACATGGAAGTTCCTCGAGATAAATAATTCCTACATATTAGATTCTCAATGCCAGTTGATTCTATTTCTTGGGAACCTCCTGATGAACACATGCAGATAGTGTACCTTGTTTTACGCCATATCTAGTAAGTTGGCGATCTATCAAGCCACTCTTCTCAGCAATCTAAGCCTTCATTTGTAAAACAACAAAAAAGATCCCAGGACAGAGAGCGAAAGCTGGTTCTGAAGAATGGACTGTAATAAGCAGAGTATAAAGATATCTCCTTCCTAATAGAAAAAGCATAGAAATCAATTTCCTTTCTTGGGTCTACCTGATAAAGACAACTGTAGCAGAGAGCCCAAGACATCTCAGAGAGACTTCTTCTAGACTACCCCTGCTCTCCTAAACCATTCTCAACAATCACCCTTTGGGGATGCTTGGTAAGCTTCCCAATGCAATTAGACTCTGCAAGTCTATCTACTGATTTCAGCTGTCACGTAGCTCCTGCTCTAACAACTGCTTCCCAATTGGCTCAACTCTCTAGTCATCTGTCCTTTGCTGTATAACCAGGCCAACAACAAGCGACTTTAATTTCTAAGAACACAGAAGGTTTCAGACGTCTTGTTTAGGATTCCTACTACTGGATATGTGTATGTATGTGTATATGTGTATAGGGGTGTGTGTGTAACTTTCAGATTTTATAATTTGAAGTCAATATTCCAGGACTGTTACTCTCAAAAGCAAGAATATGAGATGGTCAAAATGCCTGAATAACTCCATCACTCTGAATCATTGATAATCTATATTTTAAAAAAAACAGATGCATTAGGGGAGACCCTAACAATATCATTCTGCTAAATGAACAGTGTTAAATTTACCTCTGTAAATTCTTATCATTTTACCCACAGATTAGTGCTTCTCTCACCTCTCATCCCCCATCAGATAAGCAGATAGCAATTAACTGAGGCCCACAGCTCATGGCTGTCCAGAGAACAAGACATTGTGGAGTATTCAGCTCTATATCTCATCCCTCTCTTTACATCTCGGGAATTCTCGCAGAGTAAAGGGCAGAAAGGTTGTAATGGGCGTCTATAGTCTAACAGTGCTTCCTGTGCGTGGCAGGGCCTTTGCACACAGGAACTCACATACTTGTGAATGAATGTAAGATACCTGCACAAGGTAAAGCCAGAAAAGAATTCTAGCATGAATTGGGCCAGACAGGATCTGGCACACCTGAATACATGCAGACAAACACACATATAAAATAAGAAAAACACACAGTTAGTTTTCCACTTTGAAGTTAGTACTTACTACATCTTTCCTTCTGCCAAAGAGTCCTTAGAATAGGAACCAGATGATTCTGGCCCACCTCGAGTCACGTGGCCACAGAGCAGATCTTCAATGATACGCTGAAACAATTTGTAGATAAGACCAAGCCAATTCTATTTCCCTAGAATCCAATTCAAACCAACCTTCCCCATACTTCATCCTGAAATCCGTTTGATCAGCGATGACAGTGTAGGCTGTCTGACCATTTAAATCAAGTACAACGGCAAAGATGAGCACACAAAAGAAAAAATGACGTCACACACTGAATGCTCACCCATTTCCCCCACCCCCCGGCACTGAAAAATTTCTCTCCTTGTTTCGAGTTTCTTCAAAAGCCTAGCCAGAATTCCCACACTAACATTAATAAAATTTCCCTTATCTTTTTTTATTTCCTTTTTTCCCTAAGAATAAATCACAAAGTGTATTGATAGTTAAAACCATTCACATATGTTTAAGGAATCTGAACGCTTAATTAACCTCTTTAAATTTCAATCTTTAATCTATAGAATAGGGATTTACTCATTTGCTCAACAAATACTACTCAGTGTCCACTGTGTGTCAATTACCAACAAACTATTGTGATTATCAATGATTAGAAATTCTTGATAATATTCTCATAGCAATTAAGATAGAGTAAATGACATGACCAGATTAATCATAGCAGTAAGTCACAATGAGTGTGTCACATTTTAAGAAGTAAATCATGCAATAAGAACACATTCAAGAAAGACTGACTTTTTAAAAAGTCTCTGAAAAAAGTCCAGTAGAGGTTAACAAGGCAGAGAACAAAGTGAAAAAGCATTTCAGGAGTAGGGTCATTAATGCATTAATACCTAGAGAGAAGAGGCATGGGCAATATCAAGGTTCACAAAAAGACAAGTGGGCAGAGGTACTGTAGCAAGAAAAGAAATGATAAAAAGAAATGAAACTGTCACAGAGGGCCCGGGATCAGCATCCCCTAGGCTTACTGTCTAGTACGTCTCACTTCAGGGAACAGAAGCTGCCAGAGAAATCTAGACCATGGCTATAAGACTGTGAGTCAGTGAGACCAATAAGAAGTCTTGATGGAGGGTACAATCACAGGCAAGAATAATGGACTGTTGTAACATAGGCTGGGTGTCCAGTGAAACAGGGAAGTGGTCAATGACATTCATCAAGTGAGAGACTAAAGAACTTTATGTGAACCTCAGACAAGCCTCTGAGACAAGAGAAGGTATTGCATGGTGTGCCCAGGAGAAAGGGGGAATGGTAAATATTAATAGAAGCATGTAGATTTTTGTGGGGATCAAACTAAACAATCCATATCAGAAAGCTCTCAACATAGACCCTCAAAAATGAAAACAGGAACCTTTTTTTCTTTTAATTAATGACTACCACTCTCTCCTGTGCCAAAAGTGAGTTAAAAGTATGTAAATAAGTAAGTTACCATCAGTAGGAATCTCAGTTCCCATCCTGGCATAAACACACACTAGGAGATGCAGCAATGGCTTAAGTACTTGAGGCACCAGCCTCTCCTTATGTTGGCTTAACATCCCTTCCAAGTCTGAATGAATAATTCTTGTTCTTGATGATACCCAGCATGATGAATACATGATAGACTCCTGCTGTTAGTGCCAGTTGGATAATTATGCATCAATAACGCACTGTCCCCATGCTTTGTTGAGAAAACTTTGTAAGGAGTGGGGGCTTTCTGCCTTGAAAGGACAACTATTCAAAGTCAGTGCCCAACAGCAGCTCAAGTAAAAGGCTTCCATGGCAACACGGATGGATGCTCTGGGTCAAGTACATGTTCTGAGAAAGCAAGCAGCATGCAAATGAGCGCAACACCATGGCCCACAGCCTGCACAGGCAGTGTTTACTCTAATCCAGCCCTTGTCCTGCGGTAATGCACCAATGCCACAGTAGTGCCGAGTCTAACACAAACACCGTGGGGTAACAAGGAGGGTCTTCCTCGGAAGGGCATTTCTGCATGATTCTCCCAGTCCTAAGGCATGGATGTTCACTTTACTTAAAATTTGAAAATAAAATATAACTCCCACCCTATTTAAAGTGGCCCAAAGCCCAGATTTAAATTGTAACATTTGTGCATGTGCTACTGTTTAAGTCATGTCTTGAACTGTTTCAGCTGCTTGGAAGGGGCAGTCAAGATGCTGGGTGAGTGGG
This sequence comes from Chionomys nivalis, assembly GCF_950005125.1. Taxonomy (NCBI): domain Eukaryota; kingdom Metazoa; phylum Chordata; class Mammalia; order Rodentia; family Cricetidae; genus Chionomys; species Chionomys nivalis. The sequence continues at coordinate 10,570,092 of NC_080100.1, read as the reverse complement.
TGGGTGGTAGGTGGGCGGTGACTTCTAGATTGGATAGTGCTGATTCGGGATAAAGTGAGGGGGAAAACAAGGTGAAATCAGGGCACTGTCGGACCGTCATGTATTTTTTGCAGAGCTCAAGAGAATTTGGATCACCCCAAAAAGATATGAACTTGATTTAAATTTAAGTTTTGAATCAGACAAATAATAAGGGGGACATAAAAAGGGATAGAGGAGGAAAGGGAAGGAAGAAAGGTGTAGAATTCTATTCCAGTTAGAATATATTTTAAATGATCATATAATGTTAAATAAAATAAATAAACATTGAGTTTGGGAGCTGTCTAGCAAGCCTAGCCTACTTGGTAAAGCCCAAGCTATTGAATGATCTAGTTTCAAAATACCAGGTAGGGACCAGGGAGGTGGCTCAGTCAGTAAAGTGCTTGCTAAGTAAACATGAGAATGAGTTTGGTTCCCCTGAATCCATGTACAGCATGCTATGTGCCTAAAGTCCCAGCACTGGGGAAACTAAGGCAGGAAGATCTCTAGGGCCCACTGAAGGCCATTCACTCTCTCCAAATCAGTTTCAGTGGGACATTCTGTCTCAAAACTAATAAGCAACTGAGAATGACACCTCACACTGTCCATTGTCTTATAGCCTGCCTTCACATGCAGACACATGCAAATGCAAAAGTGTGGGGGTCTGTGTGTGTGTGTGTGTGTGTGTGTGTGGTCTGTGTGTTTAAGAAAAGTACACAAAGACATAATAAATTAGCACATTTGTAAAGACCCTGCATCTGACTCTGGGCACTCAGCTGCCTAGCTCTATTGGAATTCTCCAAGTTTCCTCATCTGAATCTGACACAGAAAAGAACCTAAAGTTCTTCTGAATCTTCTTAGGCTAAAATACCAAGTTCTGGGACATCACCTTCCAAAAGTACATCGTTTGGTCTAATTTCCTTTGGAAAACCCAGCATCATCATGGCTCCCGGCCACCAATCCCGATATCTCAGCTACCCGTATGGATTAAACACAGGATTAAAGTCCTGTGCTAACAAGATTTTCATCCCATCTCCCAATAGCTACATAACATTGATGGGTCTTACAAGCTGCCTTGAAGGAAAAATAAACTTGTTCAGTGTTGCTTTTGAAAAGATTGGCCAAAGCCAGGTGATCGTGGTGCATGCCTTTAATTCCAGTACTCGGGAGGCAGAAAGGGGCAGATCTCTGTGAGTTCAAGGCTAGCCTGGACTATAAGAGCTAGTTCCAGGACAAGCTCCAAAGCTACATCAAAACTCTGTCTCGAGAGGAAAAAAAAGTTGACTAAGCTTCCAGGCATGTTTTGAGGACATCTTTATTTAAAGTACCTGGGATATAGAAAGAAAAATATAATACTGTGGATCCTGAGGAATCTTCTTATTTCAACAAATTTAGCCAATATCCTCCAAAAGAAGAAACTACTGGAAACCTATTCTCTGAGACCTTTGCACAGAAGCTGCTGGGTCCTGGCTCTTGCCAAACTCTCCACAGGTAGCTGCCAACAGCAGCCTAAAGCTGCTCGCAACCCTGATTCTATAAGCATCTCCCCACTTCCCTTGACAGTCCAGCCAGTGTCTATACAGTGAATACATTCCTGATGTTCCCCTAGTGGAACCACTCCAACATCTAGTGCAAACGGAGCATGTGTTAGCTTTGTCTATCAAGGGCCAGAGAAAGTCTTTGAGTCTTCGCATGCAAAATCACTCTGAAAGAGTCAGAATCCTTCTGCTCCTCCTTTGGATCTACCTCTCGACCCAGCAATACCACTATTGGGAATATACCCAAGAGATGCCCAAACATACAACAAAAGTATATGCTCAACTATGTTCATAGCAGCATTGTTTGTAATAGCCAGAACCTGGAAACAACCTAGATGTCCTTCAATGGAAGAATGGATGAAGAAAGTATGGAATATATACATATTAGAGTACTACTCAGCAGTAAAAAACAATGACTTCTTGAATTTTGCATACAAATGGACGGAAATAGAAAACACTATCCTGAGTGAGGTAAGCCAGACCCAAAAAGAGGAACATGGGATGTACTCACTCATATTTGGTTTCTAGCCATAAATAAAGGACATTGAGACTATAATTCGTGATTCTAGAGAAGCTAAATAAGAAGGTGAACCCAAAGAAAAACATATAAGCATCCTCCTGAATATTAACCTTCATCAGGCGATGAAAAAAGACAGAGACAGAGACCAACATTGGAGTATTGATTTTATTTTGGAAGGATTGGAAGCAAATGACTTTTTCCCAGGGGCAACTCTTCTGTATTACCCACAAGGAGGCATCAACAGAACCTACGTTTAGACATCAGCACTACAAAAACAGAGAATTGCTTTCTGTAAGGAAACCCAACCATACCAGATCCCCACGCTGTTCCCAGCTCAGGAAACTAGCCCTTCTATGCTTTAAAAAGAGACTACAACTCTAGCTTGTAACGGGGATATAAAAGTCAGAGGGACGTTAACGCAGAACAGAATAACCTTGTGTGCGTTTCACTGCACCTTATGATTTAAAAAGCAGAAAGGAAAGTGGTATCTTGGAATGTTTTAGATTTATCTCAATCAAAATAAGCGAAGTGTCCAGTGGATTCTGAAGTTTATCACTCTGCTCCAGGTCCACAAAGGGCTGATTGTCATCTGAGAAGTAAAAAGCTACGGTACGCTGTTGAACTTGTGCTAAAGGAAAATAATGACCATCACAGTTTCCAAGGGGTAAGATATATGGCTATATGCCCCATAGAAGACGAGCACCGATCATATTGGAAAAACAGCAAATGATGGAGCAGGTAACCATCTGTGACCAAAACACATTGATCACTGCAGAGTTGGAGAAGCCTGTGCACGGGCAGGCTTGATGGGTAACGGCGGAAACATTCCCTGTACTTTCCTTATGTGCTAAGGATGGGGGTTGGCGTGCACTTGCATGCATCATGCAGGGAGTTATACAAAGAGCAAAAGCCTTCAAGCCATGGCTCAGAAAGACAAATGTCATGTTTTCTCTCCTCTGTGGTTCCTATGTTTCATCTATCAACACATCAAAGCACCTATCTATCTATGACATGAAAGGACAAGTGCCCAGGAGAGCAAAAGGGACTAACAATGGGGCAGAGGGACAAATAAGAGCATGGAGAAAGTGACAATTAGTGTTAACTGTCATGCACGGGGCCATTATCTTGATGAAGCCAACTGAGGTGGGAAGACTCACCAACTGTGGGCGGGTCCCTTCCCTGGGCAGCAATCCTAAACTATGCAAAATGCACAGGGTGAAGTGAGCAGCAGATTGCATTCATCCCCATTTCCTGTCTGTGGATGGGATGTGGCCTAGTGATGCAAGTCCCTGTTGCCTTAACGTCTCCCATCATGGTGGACTCAGCCCTGGGATGAGGAAACAAAATAAACTCTGGAGAGACAGTTCAGCAGATAAGACTGTGCACTGCTCTTGCAATAGGCCTTTCATTCCCTAACACCCAGGCACATGTGATTCATAGCTGCCTGTAACTCTAGCTCCAGGGAACCCAATGCCCTCTTCTGGCCTTTACCGACTCTTATACTCATCATGTTATACCTTAAAATAGATTAGATTATCAATGGCTACTGTAGTATAATTTAAATATCTATATAATTTTTTTAAAGTTGCATTGTTAATTTACTTGAGAGTTATTTAGAACTATGCAAAAAATAAACTGTTTTAACAGAAGAGAGATATTTTAATGAATTTGTATTTTCTAATTTTTTCACTAAATTTAAGTTATTGGCATAAAGTGGAATAAGGCATCACTTTAAGTGTTTGATTCAAATACATGATTTCTTGAAGTGAATTATCTGTCAAATGGGTCCTCATTGAGAAAACTACTCTAATAAAAAGCTAATAGTGACTTCCCAGATACAGTATTAAAGGATGGAGGGCAATCCAGGCTCTAGATGGTAGTGATAACAGGTAGTGATAACATGCTGCCTTTTGTTTAAGAAAGAACAGACCACACTCAGCTCTCTATTTAAGAAGCAGAAAAAACAATGAAGAAAGAAATGAAAAGAAAAAGAAGAAAGAAAAAAAGTAACCCAGAGACCGATAAAAATGGCTACATAAGGGAGCAACACTGCCTGGGACACAGGATTTTGTAAGAAAATGCCTTGATTCTTAAGACAGATGTGCTGGAGGACTAAGGAGTGAGATATCATAGTGACAACTTAAAAATGTGTGAGTGTGCCTGCACACACATGCACACTCATAAACACCCCTTAGGACACATGTATAAAGAGAAGGAAAGGAGAGATAAAATAACTGAGAGGCAAATTTTAAACTTTAATGAGGTCAGGTACGATGGATTGAACATTGTACCCCTAAAATATATATGATGAAATTCTGCTAACCCTCAGGTGGTGATATCAGGAGAGGGGAGAGGGTTAGGGCATGAGTGCAGAACTCCTGTGAATAAGATCACTTTTCTTACAAAAAGGTCCCTCCTCCCAGAATCTCCATGCCTTCTTTCCATATACAAGGAAACAATGGAACAATAACAGTCCACAACCTCAGCCCCAAAGACAGTTCCCCACCCTTGGCATACCATAGGCACCCGATCTTAGAATTCTACTCTCAGCTAATGGGCTGTGAGACTTCATTATAGCAACCTGCTAGAATGGATTAAGATACCAAGTGAAGGTTATGGAAAATCCTTAATCTTCATTCTTCTTCCTCCTCCACATTAATCCCGAACATGGGAAGACTCGTAGTGCTGGCAGCAGGAAGACAATTGGGTGGTCCAAAGAGCAAGAAACGTAAAATCTTACTTCCACAAAGCTGATAACAGAGTTTGAAAGAGTTTCCATGCAGATCAAATTCCTCTTGAAGTGGTTTAGAAAAAGTTGTGGGAGGGGAAAAGAATATGGCCAAAATATTTTGTATGCAAATTTTTCAAAGAGACCTTTTTTCCAGCCAGGTGGTGTTGGTGGCACAGTCCTTTAATCCCAGCACTCGGGAGGCAGTGGCAAGCGGATCTCTGTGAGTTTGATGCCAGCCTGGCCTATAAGAGCTGTTCCAGTACAGGCTCCAAAGCTACAGAGAAACTCTGTCACGAAAAATTAAAAAAATAAAATTACCAATAATATAAAGTATGAAAATATAAAATCATGCCGGTCTGGCAGAAGATATTACACAATTGGTTAGCAAAATATATTCTTGGCATTTTTAAAAAAATATTTTCTTCCTCCCAAGTAAACAAACTTTTCAATGGATGAGAAAGAAAGTTTGCATTGACCCTGACTCATGAGCTCCTTTAGTGATTTCTGTCAATTAAAGTGAATACTTCTACTCTGTATCCCCCTCCCCCAACCCGTCTTTCTTCAGTGTCCTCCAGGGGCTACTGCTGAATCCAGCAGAATTAATTACTTGCATCTTGATATCTGACAGGTGCATGATGAAGTCTTCCTGAAAAGGGTACTGGGTTTTAAAACATCATAAATACGACTTGAAATTAGATTCTCTCCTGGCTCTGTATTTCTGGAGAAGATACAAATGTAAGAAAACCGCCAAAGGTGGATCGTATATTTTTTTTAAATTATGTTTTTAAAGAGAATGGCCTTGGTTATAGGAAGAATGCCACTGCTTTACAAAATAATTAAAACACTATTTGCACTGTATTCTTTAATCAGCAAAAGGAAGCCTATGAGAGTTGGTTGAAAATGGCTCCTGTCACAAATGCGCGCTTGAAGAAAAGCCCCAGGGCATCACCTCTGGGAGGAAGTCCCACACAACCGTCATAAAATAGAGTACAGACTACCTAGTAAAACCTCTCTTCCTAAAGAGAGAACGGTCTGTCTCAATAGAAGTGCCTACATAAAACGAGGAGCATCGCACCCCAAGGATCCACCTCAGAGCTGACTCACAGCCAAATGAGTAAACTAAGCGCTGAACCAAGGGAACGACTTAGTCAACAAACACCCCACGTGAAGAAGGAGGTGTCCTAGCGTCCACCCTCAGAACTTGGTTCGTGGGTAGGTGAGGAGAAATTCGAGAACAGAAATACTTCAGGAGGTGCAGTTATTTTTCTACAGACCTATTTACGCTGGTTCCTACCAGCAGGAGCTGGTTAGAGGAAGCTGCTACCAGTCATCACAGAGCAGCTCCACAGACCATGTGGAGACTCCGCCACAGAAGTCATTTATTCTTGGGTGTAATGAGATGGTGCTGTTGCCTTTTATTTTTTTTAACTGCCATTAGCATGAATTGTTCACTAGAGAAGGATGCTTTGGCCATTAAAATAAGTGAGGGAAAAGCCCAGGTATATAAGGATATTTATGTGCCTCCTGCAGCCAACCACCTGCAAATCATTTTAGTTCTGTAAGCTAATAAAAAAGCATGGTGCCTTTTCCTTCTGTTTATTCTCTGGAAGTTTTCCTTCTGTCTCCCACTTACAAGAATACATTTTGTTTTCTTCAATTTTCTCCCCTACAAACATTTTCCCACTGGCTCATTTCTAGCCTACGCCATCTCTCAGGCTGTACAGACGAATTACCCGAACATACTTTCTGAGTTTGTGCAAGCCCCGGAACAAGCAAGCGCACTGATTTCCCCTGTGTTTTCACTGGAATGAAAGCAACACAATCCCAATGACCCACTGCTCCCAACCAGTTTCTCCAAGTGCTCCCTGGTCTGTTTGGAGACTGTATAATCAGAGTAGATACATTTGAATAGATTTAAAGAGAAGGTTCTGCCAGATGCATGGAGAGAGAGTATCAGGTTCCCAAGGCACATTTGCCATTAATATTCTGAGTGTCTGAACGCCAGTAATTTCTGGAGAACTTGACATTGAATGTCAACGTGAATTTGCTGATTTCTCTCCAATACTTTAAGGGGGGAAACACACACACAGAAATTGAGAGTGGGGGAATGTCCTACTTCTTCCAACCCTACCAATGCAAAAACATAGCACAAAGTACAAAGTACAGGGCAGGGGGACGATTGGCATCTTCTGATAATCCCCTAGCCATGTTACTCTTCACTCGATCTTCTATGAATAACAAACACATTGAAAAGTACAACATGGGCTGTTCCTGTTCATTATTATTAAATTAAGCATAGGAGCAAAGCAGTGACTTGTGCTTTATGAGAAAACTGTGCTTTCTGTGGGAAAGGGGATTGAGAATATTTATTACCTGTAGGTGGTTTCAACCTTCAAATTGCTTTATCGTGGAACCACCCTATCTATGTGTGGCTGGCAGATTCAAAAATCAGTACTTGGGGGGAGGGGGATAAGTTGTTTTGGTCTTCAGTTATTTTCAGATGCATTCAATAAAATATATTCTATGAGGAATGGGATAAACAAAAGAACTCTTGTATAACTGACAAAACCTAGGTCTGGCTAACATGTGATGAACCTTGCTGGAATCTATGAAATAACAGGATGTTCTACAGTTAATGACCAGTTCCTTCAATTCGGAAGAATTGCTTCTGTCTACCTGACAACTACTTCAACCCAAGCAACACATAATTATACAATTCAAGCATCCAATGATACATCTACGTTATTACTGTTGAGAGGTGTCCAATCCCAGTGCTCCTGCTGGACAATGTCCACGACCCTCTCTCTGTCTCTGGTTCCCATTCGCTGAGTGTTACATGCAGTCCTTGGAAAATGCTGCAACATCCCTTTCTCTGCAAAGTCTCTCCTTTGCACATGCCCTCTTTAAAATAAAAAAAGCCATATTCCTATCACCCCTTCCAACTCAGGGAGTGCATCAGTTTGTCCTGCTACAGACTCTGCCACATCTATGAACTGGAAAATGGTCTCCACCACATCAACAACTGGAGATAGTCACTTTTACATCTTCCCTTTTCAGTTTTAATGACTTGATTGATGTTCGGACTTTATGCAATGGAAGCATTAAAGGTTTTTAAACTGATTTTTATTTTTGATTTCCATTTCATTTCGAGTCTTTAATGTGTCATAACTACTGTGCCTTGTGTCTTGGTCAAAGCTGACAGATTAACACCTTGTAAAACTGTTGCTTATAAAAAGAAGATATTTTGATAGGAGATAATTACATAGAAAATAATTACTACTAGCAAATATACACCTATTAGAATCATGCAAAAACCAGAAAACTGACATTACAAAGGCTGGTATGTGTATGGAGTCACAAAACTAAATCTTTCATTATTGGTGAAGATGAAAAATGGTGCAATGCAGAATTCCCTCTGTGTGCTGTGATTACCATTAATGAATAAAGAAACTGCTTTGGACTTATAGCAAGGCAGAACTTAGGTAGGCAGGGAAAGCTAGACTGAATGCTGGGAGAAGGAGGGGCGAAGTCAGAGGGAAGCCATGAAACCACCAGAGACAGATGCTGGAAACTTTACCAGGTAAGCCACAGCCACATGGTGATGTACAGATTAATAGAAATGGGTTAAATTAATATAAGAGTTAGCCAATAAGAAGCTAGAGCTAATGGGCCAAGCAATGATTTAATTAATATGGTTTATGTGTAATTATTTGGGGTCTAAGCTAGCAGGGCAGCTGGGAACCAACAAGTGGCCTCTCTCCCTCCAACAATGGTGTGTGTGAATCTATGTGTATTTGTATGAGAATTAGTGTGTGTGCCTCTGTGAATGTGTGTGAGCATACGTAAGAAAATGTGTACTTGGAAAATAGTCTGGAAGCTTCCTACATGGCTAACCACACTTACAATGCAATAGAGCAATTGTGCTCCTTGGTCTTTATCCAAAGCAGTTGAAAACTTGTGCACACTAGAAATATGCACACGGATCTTAAAGAGACTTTAAGAGTAGAAGCAAGCAAGAGGCCCTTCAGCAGATGACTGGAAAATAAACTAACTTGCATTAAGACAGTGGAATATTGTTCAAAGTCCTAAGAATAGTACCTGTCTGCCATGATAAACCTAGAGGATAAAAAAAAATGCATGTTAGTAAGTGAAAGAAACAAATCTCAATGTCTCTGCATGATCTTGTTCCAGCCAATGACACTCTGGAAAAAGCAAAGGGATGTGGACACAGTAAAACAGTGGCAATCAGTGGCTAGAAAGGAGGAAGAGATGGCTCTCCAGTACACAGGAGACTTGCAGGGCAGAGAAATGTTCTATATAATTCTGTAAAGGTGGATATATGTCACTGGGCCATTTACAAAACCAGAGAATCCACCACAGCAAGAATGACCTCTGGTCTAAATCATGGATTTGGGAAGTGATGCTGTGTCCGTGTGTGCATATTATCTCTAACAAATGCCCCTTTCTGGTGAAAGATGGGAATGCTGGGTGGATAGACAGAATTTGGGAACTAGAGAATGCCTCCTGCTCATTCTTGCTATGGGTTTAAAATTGGCCTAAAACCAGAGCATATTTAAAGGAAAACAAAAGAAAAGGTGTAATTCTTTAACTGACTAGGAACATTTTTATTAATATTTTGAAAACACTCTTCCTTGCCTCTCTGTCTACAATTTACAAGATAGTGAATCCTCGTATAAGAAGTAGCCAGAGTTTGGAAATAATCCCTCATTCATCCTGAACTCATAATCATTTCATATTATGCACACAAATAAGTAATTGCATGTTAATTCTGCAACCCTGAACTGTGAAACTCTTGACCTCTGGTTCCTCTCATGTGGTATATAACAGCAGCTGAAGGAAGACAATCAGGGCTTGGAGCAACTGGGGTCCTTCAGTGATGAGGTGAGGACTCTGGCACTCTGAGTTATCTGCCAAGATCTCTGTTCTCTGTCTACTGGAAGCCTCGCTCACCGTGTGATAATGTGGACATGCTGAAGACATTAAAGGAGCAGGTCAGACAGAGCTCAGTGGTAGAGAACAAGAGCAAAGGAAAATGGGTGCCTCTGGAGTGTGGGTAAGTCCCTGTGAGGGTTGCCCTTGACAAAGACTAGTGCCATTCTCTTATGACCTGCTTAGTTTCCATAAAAGTTTATTGGTATAAAAAGAACAAGCTGAGGCCCTAAGTCTCTTTGTTCTCCTGGATTGCCGAGTCTTCCTTCTAAGAACACTTTATGCTGGATTATCTAGCATACTGGAAGGACCCTTGCCCAGACCAAGTTCGACTGGTACCATACTGAATCCCTTCATAATGCAATACCTTCTTTCTTTGATAAATTGCCATCCACTGAGCAGTTTGTTATAGCAACAGAAAACAGATTAATACAAAGGTGTATCCAACTACATCGGGCGGGAGAGATGTCTCAATGTTTAAGAGCACTGCCTGCTCTTCCTAAGGGTCCTGAGTTCAATTCCCAGCAACTACATGGTGGCTTATAAGCATCTGTAATAAGATCTGGTGCCCTCTTGAGGAAGAGACCTGGTCAGTCGTCCTCATCAGCTTAGACCATAAAACCCAATATGGACAAGTTCAACAGAACTGCCGTGTATGGGCTGCCCATGCCTGCTTCAGCATTGCCAGAGCATAAATTTCAATTTCATTTTCACATCATGCTGAACAGAGAACCACCAAGTGAATTCAGTCATACATGGTTTAACCTTAAAGACAATAAGAAATGGCTTATTCAGCACTGAGCATGTACCAAGCACTAAGCTAACATTTTATACACAGCAGGTGACATCGTCAAGGATGTATATAATACTCTTACTAAAATCACTTCCACTTTATAGTTAAAGACATTAACAATTAGTGTAACTGAAGATCAGACTTTAACCTGTGCCCACAGTACCAACAAAGACTTTCTTTCAAAGAAACACCACACTGTAGAGTAACAGCATGAACATTCATATAACTTATTTCTGATACATCTCATGTTCTGGAAAGCCAGCAAACTGGGGGCGGGGGGATGATTATTTACAATGGCTAATTTAGTGCTAGGTACACAGCAGGCTTAGTTAAACTATGACTAAATTGACTGTATAATCAAAGAAAATTGGGTTAAATGAGGTAAAATCTTGAGTGTAATATTCACAAAATTGATGTGAAAATTACAAGAAAACACTCCAAATAAATAAGATTTATTCACACATGACCACTTATGCTTCCCACAAGCCCTCATCTGACCCTATACAATCTTCCTTCACCCCAGCTAATCATCCTCACTCCACAGCTCCGAAGAGTTCCTTCCCAAAGCAGTCAGCTTGCCCCACCATGGTTCCCTTAGCAAATGCCTGAGTGGCATTTCATGTTAATGTAAAGTGTGACTGTCACCTTAAATTACATGGAATATTTTTATCATGAATTTTTTATTGTTGTATTTTTATGAATTATAAAATGTGTAATTGAAACTCATCACACAGATGACCCTGATTAAACTATTAAGTCTGAAAACAAAAGAAAAATAGATGACTCAAGGTCCCCGCCAGGGAAAGCGGGCCCCTGCTGCTGGGGCTGCAGTCTCTGCTGTGATCTGCTGGACCTGCTCTGCCTGCGCCCTACTTCCATTAGTCCCTGGCTCATTGGGGCATCCAGGAGTTCCTGTGTAGGTGCCGAGAAGTTTCATCGGGATGGGTGAGTGTGTGCTACCCTGGGGCGGACTGTCCCGGTAGAGAGCACAAACACCCCTCCCCCAGCTCCTGCTGCAGGGCTTGCTCTCCTACACACCCGCCCCCACCCCCACCCCCAAACCTGCCTTGTCTGCAAGGTCCTTAGCTGTGGAACAGTTTCCTGCCATTTCACTAAGGCTACCAACCCAGAGCAGTGAGTCCCTGACTAGAGGGCAGGCCTCAAGGTCCCCGCCAGGGAAAGCGGGCCCCTGCTGCTGGGGCTGCAGTCTCTGCTGTGATCTGCTGGACCTGCTCTGCCTGCGCCCTACTTCCATTAGTCCCTGGCTCATTGGGGCATCCAGGAGATCCTGTGTAGGTGCCGAGAAGTTTCATCGGGACGGGTGAGTGTGTACTATCCTGGGGCGGACGGTCCCGGCAGAGAGCACAAAGGCCCCTACACTAAGGCTACCCAACCAGAGCAGCAGGCAGGCCTCAGCAACCCCCGAAAGGGAGTGCAGGCACCTCCAGCTTGTACTGCAGTGTCGCCTGTGTTCTACTGGACCCCGCCCGACCCCTTGCATTCGGCCTTCTTTACGCGGGTCATTGGAATACCACGCATCCATGTTTTGGTGTTGAGGAGTTCACCTGGAAGGGAACGGTTCCTGCCCCTACACTGAGGAGATACACCTAGAGAGTTAGTCACAGCAAAGACTGGTCCAAGACATCAGGCCTCTCCTGGCTCCATTTGAAGGAAAAGATGGGCAGGCGCCAATGCAAGAATTCCCCCAACAACTTGAAAGGCAACGTGACATCACCAGGATCCAGGAATCCCGAAATGAGAAGTCTAAACCCTAATACAGAAGAATTAGAAGAATTCGACTCAAAAGTGAATTTTATGAAAATAATAGAGGACCTTAAACAGGAGGTGAAAAACTGCCACAACCAATTAGAGATTACAAACAAAAAGGTAGAGGAAATGAATAAATATCTCAAAGATACCCAAGAAAACCAAGAGAAACAAGAAAAAGTAATCAAACAGGTAAGGGAAACGGTTCAAGACTTGAAGAATGAAGTGGAAGTAATAAAGAAAACACAAACCGAGGGAAGGATGGAGATGGAAAATTTGAATAAACGAACAGGAACTACAGAGACAAGTACCACCAACAGATTACAAGAGATAGAAGAAAGAATCTCAGACACTGAAGATACCATAGAGAAAATAAACACTCTCATCAAAGAAAACAGCATAACCAACAAATTCTCATCACAAAACATTCAGGAAATCTGGGACACAATAAAAAGACCAAACCTAAGAATAATAGGGATAGAAGAAGGAGAAGAAGTACAGCTCAATGGTCCAGAAAATATATTTAATAAAATTATAGAAGAAAACTTTCCCAACCTTAAGAAAGATATTCCTTTGAAGGTCCAAGAAGCATACAGAACACCAAATCGACTGGATCAAAAAAAAACATCTCCTCGTCATATAATAATCAAAACACAAAACATACAGAATAAAGAAAGAATATTAAGAGCTGCAAAGGAAAAAGGTCAAGTTACCTATAAAGGTAAACCTATCAGACTTACACCTGATTTCTCTATGGAAACCATGAAAGCCAGAAGGTCCTGGATAGATATACTGCAGAAACTACGAGACCATGGATGCAAGCCCAGACTACTATACCCAGCCAAGCTTTCGTTCACTATAAATGGAGAAAACAAAGTTTTCCAGGATAAAAACAAATTTAAACAATACGTAGCCACAAATCCAGCCCTTCAGAAAGTAATTGAAGGAAAATCACAAACCAAGGAGTCCAACAATGCCCACAATAACTCAGACATCTAAAGACCCTTCACCAGCACAACTTAAAGAAGGGAAACACACAAACTCTACTACCAAAGGAAAGAAAGAAAGAAAGAAAGAAAGAAAGAAAGAAAGAAAGAAAGAAAGGAAAAATGACCGGAGTTAACAACCACTGGTCATTAATATCACTTAATATCAATGGACTCAACTCACCTATAAAGAGGCACAGGCTAAGAGATTGGATACGAAAACAGGATCCAACATTCTGATGCTTACAAGAAACACACCTCAACCACAAAGACAGACATCTACTCAGAGTAAAGGGCTGGGAAAAGGTTTATCAAGCAAACGGACCTAAGAAACAAGCAGGTGTGGCCATACTAATTTCTAAGAAAGTTGACTTCAAACTAAAATCAATCAAAAGAGATGGAGATGGACATTTTTTACTCATAACAGGAACAATTCACCAGGATGAAATCTCAATCCTGAATATATATGCCCCTAATATAAAAGCACCCACTTATGTAAAAGAAACGTTACTAAAACTCAAGGCAGTCATCAAACCACACACACTAATAGTAGGAGATTTCAACACTCCTCTCTCACCAATGGACAGGTCAATCAAACAGAAACCTAACAGAGAAATAAGAGGATTAAGGGAGGTAATGAATCAAATGGACTTAACAGACATCTATAGAACATTCCACCCAAATAGGAAAGAATATACCTTCTTCTCTGCAGCTCATGGAACCTTCTCGAAAATAGACCACATACTCGGTAACAAAGCAAACTTACACAGTTACAAAAAAATATCGGTAACCACCTGTGTCTTATCAGATCACCATGGATTAAAGTTAGAATTCAACAACAATGCTATCCCCAGAAAGCCTATGAACTCATGGAAACTGGACAGTCAACTACTGAACCTCACCTGGATCAAGGAAGAAATAAAGAAAGAAATTAAAGTCTTTCTTGAATTCAATGAAAACGAAGACGCAACATACTCAACCTATGGGACACTATGAAAGCAGTGCTAAGAGGAAAATTCATAGCATTAAGTGCCCACTTAAAGAAAACGGAGAAAGCACACATTGGAGACTTAATAGCCCACCTGAAAGCTTTAGAAAAAAAAGAAGCAGACTCACCTAGGAGAAGTAGAAGACTGGAAATAATCAAATTGAGGGCTGAAATCAACAAAATAGAAACACAGAAAACAATCCAAAGAATCAATGAAACAAAAAGCTGGTTCATGGAGAAAATCAATAAGATTGATAAACCCCTATCCAAACTAATCAAACGGCGGAGAGAGAATACGCAAATTAACAAAATCAGAAACGAAAAGGGAGACATAACCACAGACTCAGAGGAAATTCAGAGAATCATTAGATCTTACTACAAAAATCTGTATGCCACAAAATTGGAAAATGTTATAGAAATGGACACTTTTTTAAATAAGTACCATATACCAAAGTTAAACCAGGACCAGGTGAACAATCTAAATAGACCTGTTAGTCGCGAAGAATTAGAAGTTGTTATAAAAAACCTCCCCACCAAAAAAAGCCCAGGTCCAGATGGCTTCAATGCAGAATTCTACCAGAACTTCCAAGAAGACCTAATACCTATATTCCTTAATGTATTTCACAATATTGAAACAGAGAAGTCATTGCCAAATTCCTTTTATGAAGCTGAAGTTACTCTGATACCAAAACCACACAAAGACACAACCAAGAAAGAGAACTACAGGCCAATCTCACTCATGAACATCGACGCAAAAATACTCAATAAAATACTGGCAAACCGAATCCAAGAACACATCAGAAAAATTATCCATTATGATCAAGTAGGCTTCATCCCAGAGATGCAGGGCTGGTTCAACATACGAAAATCTATCAATGTAATCCATCATATAAATAAACTGAAAGAAAAAAACCATATGATCATTTCATTAGATGCTGAAAAAGCATTTGACAAAATTCAACATCCCTTTATGATAAAGGTCTTAGAGAGATTAGGAATACAAGGGTCGTTCCTAACTATAATAAAAGCTATTTATAGCAAGCCGTCAGCTAACATCAAATTAAATGGAGAGAAACTCAAAGCTATTCCACTAAAATCAGGAACACGACAAGGTTATCCACTCTCTCCATACCTCTTTAATATAGTGCTTGAAATTCTAGCAATAGCAATAAGACAACATAAGGGGATCAAAGGGATTCAAATCGGAAAGGAAGAAGTTAAACTTTCATTATTTGCAGACGATATGATAGTGTACATAAGCGACCCCAAAAACTCCAGCAAAGAACTCCTTCAGCTGATAAACACCTTTAGTAGCGTTGCAGGATACAAGATCAATTCCAAAAAATCAGTTGCCCTCCTATACACAAAGGATAAGGAAGCAGAGATGGAAATCAGAGAAGCATCACCCTTCACGATAGCCACAAATAGCATAAAATATCTTGGGGTAACCCTAACCAAGGAAGTAAAGGATCTATTTGACAAGAACTTTAAGTCAATGAAGAAAGAAATTGAGGAGGATACCAGAAAATGGAAGGATCTCCCTTGCTCTTGGATAGGGAGGATCAACATAGTAAAAATGGCAATTCTACCAAGGGCAATTTATAGATTCAATGCAATCCCCATTAAAATCCCATCAAAATTCTTCACAGATCTTGAGAGGACAATAATCAACTTTATATGGAGAAACAAAAAACCCAGGATAGCCAAAACAATCTTATATAATAAAGGATCGTCTGGAGGCATTACCATCCCTGACCTCAAACTCTATTACAGAGCCTCAGTATTGAAAACAGTTTGGTATTGGCATAAAAACAGAGAAGTCGACTAATGGAACCGAGTAGAAGACCCTGATTTTAACCCACAAACTTATGAACACCTAATTTTTGATAAAGGAGCTAAAAGTATTCAATGGAAAAAAGAGAGCATCTTCAACAAATGGTGCTGGCAGAACTGGTTGTCAACGTGTAGAAGAATGAAAATAGATCCATATCTATCACCATGCACAAAACTCAAGTCCAAATGGATTAAAGACCTCAATATTAGTCTGAACACACTGAACCTGATAGAAGAAAAAGTTGGAAGTACTCTACAACATATGGGTACAGGAGATTACTTCCTACGTTTATCCCCAGCAGCACAGACATTAAGGGCAACATTGAATAAATGGGACCTCCTGAAACTGAGTAGCTTCTGTAAAGCAAAGGACACTGTCACTAAGACAAAAAGGCAACCCACTGACTGGGAGAAGATCTTCACCAACCCTGCAACAGACAAAGGTCTGATCACCAAAATATATAAAGAACTCAAGAAACTAAACTTTAAAATGCTAATGAACCCAATAAAAAAATGGGGCACTGATCTGAACAGAGAATTCTCAACAGAAGAAATTCAAATGGCCAAAAGACACCTAAGGTCATGCTCAACCTCCTTAGCGATTAGGGAAATGCAAATTAAAACAACTTTGAGATACCATCTTACACCTGTCAGAATGGCTAAAATCAAAAACACCAATGATAGCCTTTGCTGGAGAGGTTGTGGAGAAAGAGGCACACTCATTCATTGCTGGTGGGAATGCAAACTTGTGCAACCACTTTGGAAATCAGTGTGGCGATTTCTCAGGAAATTTGGGATCAACCTACCCCAAGATCCAGTAATACCACTATTGAGAATATACCCAAGAGATGCCACATCAAATGACAAAAGTATCTGTTCAACTATGTTCATAGCAGCATTGTTTGTAATAGCCAAAACCTGGAAACAACCTAGATGCCCTTCAATGGAGGAATGGATGAAGAAAGTGTGGAATATATACATATTAGAGTACTACTCAGCAGTAAAAAACAATGACTTCTCGAATTTTGCGTGCAAATGGATGGAAATAGAAAACACTATCCTGAGTGAGGTATCCCAGACCCAAAAAGAGGAACATGGGATGTACTCACTCATAATCGGTTTCTAGCCATAAAATAAAAGACATTAAGCATATAATGTGTGATCCTATAGAAGCTAAATAAGAAAGTGAACCCAAAGAAAATCATATAGTCATCCGCATGGAGAGGGGGAAGTAGACAAGATTCCAGGGCAAAAACTGGGAACTTGCGGGTGAGGTGGCATGGGGCAAAGGGGAAATGGGATGAGAAATATGAGAAGGGGAGGATGGGAGGAGCTCGGGGGATTGGGATGGTTGGGATATAGGAAGGATGGATACGGGAGCAGCGAAGTATATATCCTATCTAAGGGAGCCATCTTAGGGTTGGCAAGAGACTTGACTCTTGAGGGGTTCGCAGGTGTCCAGGAATATGTCCCCAGCTGGTACCTTGGGCAACTAAGGAGAGGGAACCTGAAATGACCCTATCCTATACTGATGAATATCTTGCATATCACCTTAGAACCTTCATCTGGCGATGGATCGAGGTAGAGACAGAGTCTCAATTTGGAGCAACGGTCTGAGCTCTTAAGGTCCAAATGAGGAGCAGAAGGAGGGAGAACATGAGCAAAAAATCAGGACCACGAGGGATGCACCCACCCACTGTGACAGTGGAACTGATTTATTGGGAGCCCACCAAGGCCAGCTGGTCTGGGACTGAATAAGCATGGGTTGATTCCGGACTCTCTGAGCATGGCGGTCAATGAAGACTGATGAGAAGCCAAGGACAATGGCACTAGGTTTCGATCCTAATACATGAACTGGCTTTGTGGGAGCTTAGCCTGTTTGGACGCTCACCTTTCTGGACGTAGATAGAAGGACCTTGGTCTTCCCGCAGGGCAGGGAATTTGGACTGCTCTTCAGTATCGAGAGGGAGGGGGAATGGAGTGGGGGGAGGAGAAGAGGAGTGGGGATAGGGGGAGGGAAGTGGGGGGAGGGCAATATTTGGGAGGAGGGGAGGGAAATGGGAAACGGGGAGCAGGTGGAAATTTTAATTAAAAAAGAATAAAAATAAATAAATAAATAAAAAAAAGAAAGAAAAATAGATGAATACAGAATTTAGACTTGTGGGGAGAAGAGTGGGTTGATGGGAGCAGGAAGTAGCCAAGGAAGGGTGAATGTTGAGAGCACCCAGAATCCAATGTGTACATGCATGAAAATGTCAAATAACAAATGGAGTTATAATGTATAATTGGCAAAATATCTGTCTCATACCTCCAAATTTAGGGATTGCTCCCAATAGATTTTTCTTCTTTAATAATTCTTGCTTATAGTTATTTTCTATATATTTACTGTATTTTTCTGTATTCACTATAAACTGTGTCTGCTTTCTGAGTGGCTCCTAGAAGAAAATCTAAGAGTTTGGGGTGGTTTTCCTAGTAAGAATGGCGTTATCCATGGCTGGGAGGACTGCTCAATGGTTAGAGCATTGCCACGAGAAAAGCAAGTATGAAAACCAAAGTCCAGATCCCCAGAATCCACATATACCCTAAGAGGGCAGATGGCATGCCTAAAATTCCACAACTTACGGAAGTGTGGACAGAGGATTGCCACTGTAATTCAGGCAGCAAGTTTAGTAAAGTGGTGAGCTCTGGGTTCAACTAGCAGTCCCTTCCTCAACTTACAATGTTGAAGCAATTGAGAGTGACTATTCCTTTAACGTGTATACACCACACACACACACACACACACACACACACACACATTAAAAAACATGGCCATCTGCTGAGTACAAGTGATAGGCTTGAGACCGTCAGCTTTGCTACATGAATATAATCAGGTAAGTTCATTATAGTAATCAGATTTGTATATAATTAATGTATTTGTTTTACGTTGGGAGTGCTACTTGACATTGTGACATGTGAGTGTCATTGACTCCATTATCAGGTTTGGGGCTCTTTGTCAGTTTACCAAGGCCTGAGTTGTTTTCCCTGCACACTATACATGTCATCATATAACATCGGCGAAAACGAAAACATCCCCCGACAACACCACTGGAACCCCCCCCCCCCCAGGAAGAAACTCCGTACCTTATTCTCCTGTATTTGTTACAGTCTATAACCTTCATGGAGAAACATGACCATGAGAAGAACACCTTTTCTGGAAGTCTTACTGTATCAGCACACATGGACATTATTTTATAGACTTCTGAGACATTTCCTTATCTGAGAAGCTGGAAGTCCTAGTCAATGAACACGTAATATCAGCTTAATAAGACTAAACAAAAATGTGTGGCTCAGTTAATAGACATGTAAGGTTCACTTACTAATCCATTCACCAACCATTTATAGCATCTCAGTGGGTGCCAGGCAAGAAGAGAGCCTATAATTTCATGGTGTTTGTCTTTACATACCAAGAGAAATGTTAGCAATATAAAGTTTGTATAGGGGATGGTAAATAGGATAGTTGATGGTTTCACAAGCCACCTATATCTGGTAGAATTTATAGAGAAGCCTCAATAACAGTGACTTCAACTAATATATATTCATTTTCTTGCTGTAAGAGTGGAGACGAGGACTTGATGACATTTGTTCAGGATTAACGTATTATATTCCACCTTCTCCAAAGAGTTGGATTCCATCAAAACGACATTATATAACATAAGATGTCAGCGATGACTCGAGCCCTGAAAGCCCAGCTCACTTTTGTCAGAACCCCAAGAGATATCAATATGCAATTTCTCAACCATGGCAGACATAGGAGTCTGGCAAATCATTTTGCTTGGCAAGTTACTGTAGTGGCTTGAGGGTCTATGAGCAAGACGATAGAGAGATGGCTGATACAGGCATCCCATAATATCTGTTACCCCATCTGCAAAATGTATAATTCAGCATACAAATGCAAACAAGAAAAGGGAAACTGAGCATAAAGGAAGACAACATGAAACATGGAAAAAAAAAACTTCCTAAAACGTACATTTAAAAAAAGATAAAATCAGTCAAGTAAAAACACCCAGACACTTAAATTTCACTAAGCTCAAGAGCCAAGATATATAATCAACTGAAGTCTTCACTGATTAAAAAAAAAATGGAGTTTTAAAGGTATGTGTCTGTGAACATGCATATGTGAGAGGGGGGTGGAGAGAGAAGGACAAAGAGGGGGGGACAGAGGGAGGGAGGGAAGGAGAGGGGAGGGAGAGAGATGGGGAGGGGAGAGGTTTCAAGATTTTTAAAGAGAACAGCTTTGCTACTTTGACAGCATGGATGACGCAAGCTCATTGAAACGAGCCCAGTGCAGAAGGAAAAGGCATCATAGGTCTTCCATGTGGAATCAAGGAAAGCAAAAGTCACAGAGAAAAAGTGGAAGAGCAGCTAAGGAGGTGGAGGAGGGGAAGCCGTGGAGACACTGCCCCAAGAACACACAATCTTAGCATGCTGGTACACTCAAGAGTTCTATTGGGCTGGGCGATGGTGGCGCACGCCTTTAATCCCAGCACCTGGGAGGCAGAGGCAGGCGGATCTCTGTGAGTTCGAGGCCAGCCTGGTCTACAAGAGCTAGTTCCAGGACAGGCTCCAAAGCCACAGAGAAACCCTGTCTCGAAAAACCAAAAAAAAAAAAAAAAAAAAAAAAAAAAAGAGTTCTATTGGATGGCACAGTAGCTGCAGATAATGAGAACATTACATACTTGCTGAGAGGGTAAATTCCAGTCCTTGCCCCAACCTGTATGGTTACATGAATGTTTATTAGCTTGATTTTGTTATTCCCTTATGTATATACATTTTAAAACATCATGGCATACACCATTAATATATACAATTTAATTGCCCAATTGAATACAACGAGTAGCTTTAAAAAGGAAACCAGCAGACTTCAGATTCTAACCCTTTGTATGGGAAAACTAACACACAAGGAGGAGAAACACACAAGATCATAGGTCATAAGATTTCTACCAGATTCCACCAAACCATTGCTGCAGAGTCTCTAGGGAATGACTGTCCTGAGTAAATGAGCAGAAAATAAACTGTTTCTCCCATAGACAACCAATGTGGAATAGAGCAAGTCTCTGACGCCTCCTTACTAATGTCCACCGTGAGCCTTTTTCACAAGTGAAAGAGCAAAATTATGAGAGCCACGATCATAGTACATACACATCGGTGATGTGCCAACGGTGATGTTCTCTTAGACAGGGAATAGGTGATGTTCCCATGGATAATACATTTATATGATAAGCTGCAGTTCCTCACAATGCCAAAATTCCATGGTGCTTCTTTATAATATATCCCAGAAGCCCATGTGTGAAGCATATAAACCATATAACTGGAAGGAAATGGATCAACGTATTCACAGTGATAATTACAGAATGGTGAAATTAAACAAACTGCAATTTTATCGTCTTCCATATCCATGTCCCCCCAAATGTTTAGTGCTGGTTTAAAAAGAAATATACAAATGTTTGCCTGCATTTCTTTAATAAGGTTAGTGTGTGCCTGCTGGGGGCCTGCAGAGGCCATTTAAAAAAACAAAACAAAAACTGAAAATGGAGAAAGGCCAAACTTTTTTTCCTAACTGTTTTACTCAAACTAAGGACAGTCTGAAAGTATAGATCCCAAGGAATCAAGGTCAAGCAGCCAACTAAACCACGGTGATGGGAAGAGTTGCCAAGACTGAACCTTGCCCTACTCAACCTGGAAAGGACATTCCTCGTGAAGCAAGTGGCAAAATGCTGGTGAGAGCTCAGTATCTCAGGCAGGAAGTTTACAACAGCCTGGAGGACTTTCTAGGAAGGTTAAAATCCTTCCTTGGCATGGGCGCTCCTCTGAGACACCAGAGAGCAACTCATTGTATTCAGAACAGTCGCAGACAGAGTATAAACTCTTGCACCCTTTTCTCTCATCTAGGTTTGATTATGAGGTTTCCCATTCCCTGTGATGACACACGCACATTCTCTTCATCTGGGTGCAGTCTGAATCTATGCAGGAATGCTCCTCTTCTGTTTGTGGGTTTCATTTTTTAAGCAGGCTTCATCTAGTGAAAAACAAGCTCTTGCCTCATTCCTTTGAGTGTCCAGGTCTGTTTTGAATAAAGGCCTTAATTGGTCTGAAATTCTGACATGAGACACCCGTTGTTTGATTGAAGGGCTTCTTGTTCATTTGTCCCAGGACGAGATTTTAACTGCAACTTTAGGGGCAACCAAAGAATGACCCTGGTATTCCTGTTCCCACAAGACAGGACTCTTTTTCTCCCCAGACAAGGTGTATGTGGATAGAGCGCATGATGAGGGATCTTCAAGACAATGACTACATGTCAAAAGGAGCAACCTCTGTGAGCTCCTCTTGTACTCCACATCCAGGAGAATGGTGCCAGCCCATCAACCGTGCCACTCTCTGCCCGAGGAACTTACTCGGATCTGCCCTCCTTATCACCAGCTCCCTGTGGGTGGGAAATGCTACCCATCTTCTCTACATACTGACTCAAAGCCCAGGATCCCCAGAAGTCTCCCTTCCGTGCCCCCCCCCCGCCATGGCAGATGATCTCATTGCCTCTTCCAGCTTTCTCCCCCACAATGTTCAGCATGCACGTGGAATGTTGTTTTGCTTCTTATTGGCAATGTCACATACTTGGTCACCATGCTTGCTTATGTCTCTGTGTGCGCTCTACTCCACAAAACTTCAAGTTCCTAAACAACAGGGAATATGTAATGCAAGGCCGCTGTGATACTTCATCTCTGCAAAGAAAAGGCAAATCGAGGGTGCTAAGCAGGCTGGAATCTCTAAAATGGAACCCAGGTTGCCAAAACTGAAAGAGTTCAAACATTTCCTTCTATGGTGTTCTGTGGACTCCAATGTCTGAATATCATGATTTTCTTTTTGTGCCCTCTTCCTTCTATTATACGTCAGAGCTTTGGGCTGCTGATGTATATACCTAGGCTTGTGGACATGTACATATGCAAACATGCAAACAGACACACAGAGCCATATAAAGGAAAACCACCAACCTGTGAAGCAGGAGAACTGGACTAGGATATAGGCGGGAATGCAACGCTGGCCCTGCGTGCGGGTGAGTGCACCTCTCCACCTTACAGATCCTAATGCACAAACAGAAGCATGGGACTCGAGCACTTTAAAGTGGGTAGGATCTGTTCTAGATTACCAAGATGAAATGACAGTTAGCTAGAGGATTTTAAATAGACATGGTGAGACATCACACGTACCCGCAGAAGTGTCTGCTGGAAGATTCTAAGATCCCTGGCCTACACAGTTTCCATTCCGCTGCTGTGATAAACTCTGAGGGAAAGCAACTCAGAGTAAAGGCTTCACTCTGGCAGAATCCCCCACTGAGAGTATTCAGAGCAGGAACTCAAGTCAGGAGCATAGAGCAGAATCTCCAGAGAAGTGCTACTTTTTGGCTCCTCTGACTTGTTCCCTGGCTTGTCCCCTTGCTCACACGTGCCTGGATTCCTTGTACCACTCAGGCTGTCTTGACTGGGAATAGTAATGCCTGTCCGTAGACACCATCAACTAGTATTGAAAATACCCCACAGACACGCTCACAGGCCAATCTGATCTAGACAATTCTTCAGTTGAGGTTTCCTCTTCCTAGGTGATTCTAGGTTATGTCAAGTTGAAAATAAAATTTAAGCAACACACACACAAATGTGTGAAACCCAGGTTAGAACAAAGCTCAGTATATATTTCGTTTTTTCCTACAGATGCAGATCCATAATATATAAAGAACTCAAGAAGCAAAGGGTTCAGGAAACAAAGAGACCACTTAAGAATGGCCTAGGGATTTCTACAAAATTTTCCAAAGAAAATTAATAGTGGCTAAGAAATAGCTCAAAAAATATTCACCATGCTTAGCTATTAGGGAAATTCAAGTTCAGTTAAGTTGAGTAAGAGGAGCATTCCTCTACTGCTGGTGGGATGCTGTGGGACAATAGTCTGTACCCTGTCAATTATATTTTAAATAAATGCTGATTGGCCAGTAGCCAGGCAGGAAGTATAGGTGGGGCACAGGAAGTAGAGGTGGGGCAACGAGAATTCAGGGAAGAAGGAAATCTCAGTCTGGAGTACTGACTCAGCCTCAGAGGAAGCAAGATGTGACTGCCTCACTGAAAAAGGTACCAAGCCAGTGGCCAACAAGAATAATGGGCTGATAAAAGTTATAAAAATTAATTAATAAGAAGCCTGAGCTACTAGGCCAATCAGTTTGTGATTAATGTAGACCTCTGTGTGTTTATTTGAGAGTAAATGAATGGGGGACCTGGTGGTACAGATACCTCAGTCAACAGTGGGAGTGTAAACTTATAGAGCCACTTTGGAAATCAGTATCACGGTTTCTCAGAAAATAGAGAACCAATCTACCTCAAGACCCAGTGATGTCACTCTTGGGCATATACCTGGGCATATACTCAAAGGATGCTCAACCATACCCCAAGGACACTTGCTCAACTGTTCATAGCAGCATTATTCATAATAGTCAGAACCTGGAAACAACCTAGATGCCCTGCAACCAACCAAAGAATGGATAAAGACAACGTTGAGTATATACACAATGGAGTATTATTCAGCAGTGAGGGACAGAACAACGACATCATGAAATTTGCAAGCAAATGAATAGAACTAGAAAAAAAAATCATCCTGAGTGAGGTAACTCAGACTCAGAAAGACAAACATGGTGGGTACTCACTCGTAAGTGGACAATAGAGGTAAAGCAAAAGATAACCAGGATATAAACCTCAACCTCAGAGGGCCTGGATGGTGGGGAGGACCCTATGTGGGATACATGAATCTCCCTGGGATAAGGAGGTGGATGGGATATCCTGGGCAAACTGATGAGTACAGGGGAGGGGATAGAGGAATTGGAACATGGAGGATCAGGGCGGTCCAGTCGTGGGTGGGACAGAGCAGGAGAGTGATGGGGAGATGTCTTGATAGAGGGGACCTCCTGTGGAGCTGGGGACACACCTGGTGCCAGGGAGGTTCCTGGGTGCTCACAAGGTTGACACCAGCTGGGACTCCTGGCAGTGATGGGGAGGGTACCCCAGGCTAGTTTTCCCCTGTGATCATATTAGTAACTGCTCTGGTTGTCATCATAGAACCTTTATCCAGTACCAGATGAAGGCAGATGCAGAGGTCCACAACCAGGCACTGAGCTGAGATCCTGGAATCCAGCTGATAAAAGGGTGGAGAAATCATATGAGCAGGGGAACAGGTGTCAGAATTGTGATGGGGAAACCCACAGAGACAGCTGACCTGTGCTTTGTGGGAGCTCGAGGACTCTGGATGGACAGCTGGGGAAACAGCATGGGATCAACCTTGACCCTCTGCATTTGAGTAATGATGGTGTGGCTTGATCTTTTGTGGGGCCCAAGTGGTGGCACCAGGACCTGGTCCTGATATGAGCTTGCTCTGTAGAACCTGTTCCTTATGGTGGGATACTTTGCTTAGCCTTAATGTAGGGGGAAGGAGCTTGGTCCTGCCTCAGGTTAATGTGCCCTGTTTTGTTCATTCCCATGGGAGGCCATGTTCCATCTAAGTGGACGGGGAGAGAGAGTGGATGTAGGGGAGGTGGAGGGAGCAGGAAGAGAGGAAGGAGGAGAAACTGTGGTTGGTATGTAAAGTAAATTTTTTAAAATGATGAAAAAAATTTTTTGGAACTTCATCTTCTCCTAGTCAGAGAGGCTAAAAGATAGATAGATAGATAGATAGATAGATAGATAGATAGATAGATAGATAGATAGATAGATAGATAGATAGATGATAGATAGATGATAGATAGATAGATAGATAGATAGATAGATAGATAGATAGGTAGATAGATAGATAGATAGATAGATAGATAGATAGATAGATAAATAGATTTGAAAACAAATTCTGTAGAGGATGTGGGGAAAGTGGAATCTTCATTTTCTGTTGGTGGGATTGCAAGATGATGTAGACACTAAAGAAATCGGTGTATGAAATCTCAAAAAGCTAAAACAAAACAAAACAAAACACCAGCTATACCACTCTTGGACATATTCCCAAAAGACCCATCATATTTTTCCATAAACCTGCTCAGCCACATTCATCACCACACTAATCACAATAGCTAGGAAATGAATACAGGCCTAAACATATATGAGCAACACTAAATGATTACAGCAGGTCATATGTATAAGTGCATGTGCATTTGCATACATAAGAACTATAATTTAAAAGTAAAAGCCATTAACTTGAGAAGGTATGGAAAAGATAGAAACAGGGAGAACTGGAGGGAGGAGAGGAACAGGGGGTAATGTAAATATAGTGCACACATATGAAATTCTCAAGAAGCGAATACATTTTTAAAAATATTCTACCCAAGGTCCAAATGATGAGCAGAAGGAGAGAGAGCACGAGCAAGGAACTCAGGACCGTGAGGGGTGCACCCACACACTGAGACAATGGGGATGTTCTATCGGGAACTCACCAAGGCCAGCTGGCCAGGGTCTGAAAAAGCATGGGATAAAACCGGACTCGCTGGATCTATTTGACAAGAACTTTAAGTCAATGAAGAAAGAAATTGAGGAGGATACCAGAAAATGGAAGGATCTCCCTTGCTCTTGGATAGGGAGGATCAACATAGTAAAAATGGCAATTCTACCAAGGGCAATTTATAGATTCAATGCAATCCCCATCAAAATCCCATCAAAATTCTTCACAGATCTTGAGAGGACAATAATCAACTTTATATGGAGAAACAAAAAACCCAGGATAGTCAAAACAATCTTATATAATAAAGGATCATCTGGAGGCATTACCATCCCTGACCTCAAACTCTATTACAGAGCCTCAGTATTGAAAACAGTTTGGTATTGGCATAAAAACAGAGAAGTCGACCAATGGAACCGAGTAGAAGACCCTGATTTTAACCCACAAACTTATGAACACCTAATTTTTGATAAAGGAGCTAAAAGTATTCAATGGAAAAAAGAGAGCATCTTCAACAAATGGTGCTGGCAGAACTGGTTGTCAACGTGTAGAAGAATGAAAATAGATCCATATCTATCACCATGCACAAAACTCAAGTCCAAATGGATTAAAGACCTCAATATTAGTCTGAACACACTGAACCTGATAGAAGAAAAAGTTGGAAGTACTCTACAACATATGGGTACAGGAGATTACTTCCTACATTTATCCCCAGCAGCACAGACATTAAGGGCAACATTGAATAAATGGGACCTCCTGAAACTGAGTAGCTTCTGTAAAGCAAAGGACACTGTCACTAAGACAAAAAGGCAACCCACTGACTGGGAGAAGATCTTCACCAACCCTGCAACAGACAAAGGTCTGATCACCAAAATATATAAAGAACTCAAGAAACTAAACTTTAAAATGCTAATGAACCCAATAAAAAAATGGGGCACTGATCTGAACAGAGAATTCTCAACAGAAGAAATTCAAATGGCCAAAAGACACCTAAGGTCATGCTCAACCTCCTTAGCGATAAGGGAAATGCAAATTAAAACAACTTTGAGATACCATCTTACACCTGTCAGAATGGCTAAAATCAAGAAAACCAATGATAGCCTTTGCTGGAGAGGTTGTGGAGAAAGAGGCACACTCATTCATTGCTGGTGGGAATGCAAACTTGTGCAACCACTTTGGAAATCAGTGTGGCGATTTCTCAGGAAATTTGGGATCAACCTACCCCAAGATCCAGTAATACCACTATTGGGAATATACCCAAGAGATGCCACATCAAATGACAAAAGTATCTGTTCAACTATGTTCATAGCAGCATTGTTTGTAATAGCCAAAACCTGGAAACAACCTAGATGCCCTTCAATGGAGGAATGGATGAAGAAAGTGTGGAATATATACATATTAGAGTACTACTCAGCAGTAAAAAACAATGACTTCTCGAATTTTGCATGCAAATGGATGGAAATAGAAAACACTATCCTGAGTGAGGTATCCCAGACTCAAAAAGAGGAACATGGGATGTACTCACTCATAATCGGTTTCTAGCCATAAAATAAAAGACATTAAGCATATAATGTGTGATCCTATAGAAGCTAAATAAGAAAGTGAACCCAAAGAAAATCATATAGTCATCCGCATGGAGAGGGGGAAGTAGACAAGATTCCAGGGCAAAAACTGGGAACTTGCGGGTGAGGTGGCATGGGGCAAAGGGGAAATGGGATGAGAAATATGAGAAGGGGAGGATGGGAGGAGCTCGGGGGATTGGGATGGTTGGGATATAGGAAGGATGGATACGGGAGCAGCGAAGTATATATCCTATCTAAGGGAGCCATCTTAGGGTTGGCAAGAGACTTGACTCTTGAGGGGTTCGCAGGTGTCCAGGAATATGTCCCCAGCTGGTACCTTGGGCAACTAAGGAGAGGGAACCTGAAATGACCCTATCCTATACTGATGAATATCTTGCATATCACCTTAGAACCTTCATCTGGCGATGGATCGAGGTAGAGACAGAGTCTCAATTTGGAGCAACGGTCTGAGCTCTTAAGGTCCAAATGAGGAGCAGAAGGAGGGAGAACATGAGCAAAAAATCAGGACCACGAGGGATGCACCCACCCACTGTGACAGTGGAACTGATTTATTGGGAGCCCACCAAGGCCAGCTGGTCTGGGACTGAATAAGCATGGGTTGATTCTGGACTCTCTGAGCATGGCGGTCAATGAAGACTGATGAGAAGCCAAGGACAATGGCACTAGGTTTCGATCCTAATACATGAACTGGCTTTGTGGGAGCTTAGCCTGTTTGGACGCTCACCTTTCTGGACGTAGATAGAAGGACCTTGGTCTTCCCGCAGGGCAGGGAATTTGGACTGCTCTTCAGTATCGAGAGGGAGGGGGAATGGAGTGGGGGGAGGAGAAGAGGAGTGGGGATAGGGGGAGGGAAGTGGGGGGAGGGCAATATTTGGGAGGAGGGGAGGGAAATGGGAAATGGGGAGGAGGTGGAAATTTTAATTAAAAAAGAATAAAAATAAATAAATAAGTAAAAAAAAAAAAAAAAAAACCGGACTCGCTGAACATAGCGGACAATGAGGGCTGCTGAGAAGTCAAGAACAATGGCACTGGGTTTTGTTCCTACTGCACGTACTGGCTTTGTGGGAGCCTAGGCTGTTTGGATGCTCACCTTACTAGACCTGGAAGGAAGTGGGAGGTCCTTGGACTTCCCACAGGGCAGGGAACCCTGACTGCTCTTTGGGCTGCTGAGGGAGGGGGAGTTGGCTGGGGGAGGGGGAGGGAAATGGGAGGCGGTGGCGGGGAGGAAGCAGAAATCTTTAATAAATAAATAAATAAATAAAATACTTAAAAAAATAAAAAATATATTCTAACCATACACTAGACACTAACCCTTTAAATATGGGGAAACTGAGTCAAAAGATTCTTCTCACTCAAGGTCATATCATTTATGAAAACCAGAGTCACAATTCAGACTCTGCACTGGTGGGAACATGTATGGAGAAAAGTTTCTACGAACACCCTGAGAATAAAACATGATGTGGAAGGTGGGTTACAGGCTCTGTGAGCTGGTACAGTCACCAGCGTGGGTCCGTGGCCCATCTCATGCAAGAATATTTCCTTTCCATGGGGCTGAGATGCTCTTGCCTCTTCTGCATAAGACAGAAAATACTTACAAAGTACATTTAGGATAGATGGATTAACAAAGGCAAGTTGTTGGTTACCTATACTATATTTTAGTCTCCAGTGATAAGTGCATATAGTCTAGCAACCCTTCTGAAAAGAGATGAAATTCATTACTAACAACAAAAGAAGGAAATTACTGGCCCACGGCAGCTAATGTGAGTTCATGACATACTGTTCTATGATCATCAAGGGATAATATCATTAGCTCCACCAACTATACCCTTACACTTCCTCATTCAGCTAGGTTTGTACAAAGAGAGACAAAGGAGGCAGCAGCATGTTGCCAGAAAATTACACACATGCAGACACCCAGACACTTACCATTTTGATTGCAAAAGACAAAAAAAGCATTACATATAATTGTGCTAATTTGAAAAGACCGTCCTAAGTTTCTCAAGGAGAGATTTATCTGTTCATTACAAAAATGAGCCCTTCAGCCTCCCAAGAAGAACGTGTCATTTGCTCCCACAAATGGACCGTAAAATCCTCTCTGTTAACTATATTTGGCTGTCTTCATCAGGCTGATTTCTTAGAGTAGCAAGAATGCCAATGTTTTCAATCCTCAGATATATCAACTGCCAGAAAGCAATCAGGAGTCATAGCCCATGGCTCCACAGGAGAACCAGATCAAGGGCTCTACACACAGGAACTGCTTAGTGAACTGGAGAACAGGTCAGGCCTATAAAGCATTATACAGTTGTTCATTGGAGTTTTACATCCATGTATTCATACATCACAACATAAAAAAACTGTGAGCTAGGCACCCCCTAAATTAACCCACCAAATCATCTGCATGAATATGCAAATTACCTGTGTTCCACTAACTTGGGATGTGGAATAGCCAATCTCTACATTAAACATCCACTTATTTTTGACAAAACTGGCTGGTATCCCTCCTTCTTTTTCTCCCACAGGAATACTACAAATCACCCAGGTCACCAAGAAAGGGCCACGCTTCTCAGCGACACATACAGCTGGGTCTGGACATGAGACTCTGTTTGGGGCAACAGGATGTACAAGTGAGCTATGTCTATGTCTGGATCATGTTTGTCCTTCTTGTAAACTAGAACACAGATGTGTAGTGACATCATGAGGGACAATGAACCAAAAAGACAGAAAAGAACAAGCGCCTGAATGACCTAAAATAAGAATCACGCAGGAAAACTGGACGCTCTGCTCCTGTCCAGCATTGAATTTCTACAGCGTCTTCTTAAAGGAGCTTACATTTATCCTAATCAAGAAATAGGAAACCTGCAGGATGATGTCATTGACTTCAACTTCAATAATAATTTCTTGAACATGTGCTTCTTAGTAGGATAGGCACTGAAGGAGCTGGGTCCCTTGGAGAGGTGTTGGAATGTCTGAGAACCAAGCTTTAATTTCATTTACTTATAGCTAATGAAAACTCAAAAGAAGCAGGTTTCTAGTTGCTTTTGTATCAAACAGTTCAGTGTCTTGAATATCGAACATGATTAATGTATAACAAATAGGAAAAGCCATTATCATCACAGACTAAACTGTTTCTAAGTTTAACTTTTGCCATCATGTCATGGAGTAACAGACGGTCTCACTCCAGAACTTTTTCAGAAAAAAAGTACTGGGCTGAAACTAAATAGGAAGTATTTAAAGGTGTTATGGTATTTAATTTTTAATTGAATTGTTGTTATTTTATGTACTTGACTGTTTTTCCTGTATGTATGAGCACCTCGGGTGCGGCTCGTGCCTGTGGATGTTGGAAGAAGTCATTAGATCTGCTGGAACTGAAGTAATGGTTCTGAGTCACCATGTGTGTTCTGGGAACTAAGGGCCTCTCTGATAGCAACAACCCTTCAACTTCAGAGCTGCAGTTTTAAAGGTGGCCAAAGCTGCCATTTGCACAGATAGGACACATGCAATTCTTCTGTTCCATCATCAATACATTGCTTTCCATAAGCAAAACTCAGCTGATTGTTTTTGTTTAAAAAGAGAAATGCAACATAACCAGCCACAATTGATCTAAACAGAAAGTTTCTCCTCTATTCCACCAAACAGAGATCTGGGATTATCCACACTAACTTAGGGGTTTCTGGAGTGCTTTCCAAACAGTTTGGGCACACAACATATACAATTCCACTTTGGAGGGGTCATTTGCATTTCTCTGTGAAAACTCTATAACATTCCAGGAAAACACGCGTGTTCGGAAAGATTGCAATGCCATTTGAAAACAGTTCTCAAAAGCACGTAATTGAGGTTCTCAATGTAATTATAAGAAGCAAATAATCCAAGCTGGGCACAGTGCCTAGAAATCAGAGTCAGAGGTACACGTCAGAGTGAGACTGACAAACAGAAAAGAAAGAAGCAGGCGTGCTAGGATGAGAGGGGAATAGGACAGGAGAGAAGGAAAACTCCAGAGGCAAACAATGGATGAGCAGAGGAGGGTAGCAAGGGCAGGAAGGCATCACCCAGAAGAGATGAGAAACCAGGCAATGTCCAGTATCACAAATATGTCCGCAAAAACTTTTTTCTTGAGCCGGGTGGTGGTGGCGCACGCCTTTAATCCCAGCACTAGGGAGGCAGAGGCAGGCGGATCTCTGTGAGTTTGAGACCAGCCTGGTCTACAAGAGCTAGTTCCAGGACAGGCTCCAAAACCACAGAGAAACCCTGTCTCGAAAAACCAAAAAAAAAAAAAAAACAAAAAACTTTTTTCTTTTTATTTATTTATTGGGGGGGTGGGTTGAGACAGGTTTTCTCTGTAGTTTTGGAGCCTATCCTAGAACTAGCTCTTGTAGACCAGGCTGGCCTCAAATTCACAGCGATTTGCCTGCCTCTGCCCCCTGAGTGCTAGAATTAAAAGCATGCGCCATCATTGCCTTGTTCACAAAAGCCTTATTTAAGAATTTCTATGAACAAATGGCAGAGACACATAAAATTTGCATGTTTTTCAACCCCAAAGTGAGCTTATTAATAAACTCATCTTGTACAATGTAATCTCCATTTCTGGAACGACTTTTAACGCCAATAAAAGCAGTGTTTTCTAGCTCTTATTCGAAGCTCCATATTAGTCTACATAGTTGTATAAAAAGATTCCATTGTTCACATGGTTAACATTCAGCATAAGCAACGAGGATGAGGACAGATGTGCAGCGCCATCATCTCTCGTGTGCATCCAGTGTTAGCAGAGAAAAGAGAAGCGTTTCTTCACGAGACTCGGGACTTGCTTTATCCTCCTGCTTTACATAATAGAAGCATCGCAAATTACTGATATTTTTGAAACTTACAGCTACAGAACCTAAATGTGTGAAAAGTTTTGAGTCAAAAGGTAATGATCCAGAAAGAAGCCATCCCTCTGTCCTCACAATACATAGGTAGTGTTACTAGTTCCCAAAGTGAAGCTGCAGTTTATAAAAACACTCATACTCACAATGGACTGAGGGCTGGAGCACAAGCTGTGGCATCTCCTTTGATTGCACTGAAAGTCAGCTATACAACACCAGCTCCTGAGTACAGCATCCTATTGAACTCATCCTGCCCTACACTACATTAAGGTGCTGATAGGATGTGATCAGTATCCTATATCAGGATGCCAGTGATAAGAACATCCCATTCAACAGTGCTTGTCCTTTTAACACCTTCATGTCTGATCTGTAGAATTA
This sequence comes from Chionomys nivalis, assembly GCF_950005125.1. Lineage (NCBI taxonomy): Eukaryota > Metazoa > Chordata > Mammalia > Rodentia > Cricetidae > Chionomys > Chionomys nivalis. The sequence continues at coordinate 10,536,663 of NC_080100.1, read as the reverse complement.
GTAAGTTACTGTAACATGTTATAATTGCATGAAACTTTCCACTTGTGCTCCTGAGGTCCAGAAATGAGCAGTGTTAGCTCGGCATACTGGTGTACATCTGTATCCCCCATCCTCGGGAGGCTGAGGTAGGAGGACAACGATCTCAAGTCAGCCTGATCTACATTGTAAAAATCTCTCTCACAAAGAAAACTTTACTAAACAGAGCATTAAAATAAACAAACAAAAAATAGCAGCAACATTAGCATAGCTTCGGTTTGATAAAATGCATGTCCTAGTGATGTTTGTGGTCTGTCAGGGCTTATATATTTACTACTTCAACAAATTAAAGTCATTCCATGTAAATATGCACAGGGCATGTAATTCAATTTGATGGCTACTGAAATAGGAACAATGGACGCACATATACCATACAATCAAAACCACTAAACAGTTCATAAAAAAAACCTTCAAAAGGGCATAGAAAAATTCTGGACAGAGTCACATTCCCAGAGTACAGGTGCATCTTCAAATAACACCAATCCTCCACCCCTCTACCACCCAAGGATATCTAGAATTGCCATCATAAAAGGGTAGCTTAGACTGTTTCTCAAACATATCAAGCAATGATTATTTGTTGTAAAGAAAACCCCATAAAAACGAGCTACATTCTACCTTCCCTTCAATCAAAGCTGACGTGAAGGGTTCCCCCAAGAGGCAGAACTAGACAAGAACTCAGGCTCAAGTGTGATTGTGTCTAGCTATGAATATGATTTCCTTATCCAAAACTGGATTCCAACAGCTCTTCGGTTCCATCTCTGACTCTTCCAGTTCTGGAATAAAGCACTCAGAGTCCATCTACTAACTTACTAGAGCAAATTAGGAGAATTCAAGAGGAGTACAAGAGGAGACACAGCAGCAAATGAAGTCTATGCTGATCCTAAGAAGGCCCCTCAAAAGACAGGAGAACTGACTTGTTTGGCCTCCATTACTGTGAGCTAAGGCTATTGGTCAAGCCACCCTATTGAGCAGGGACTGATGAAAGGATTAAACAGACCCGAGAAGAAAGCCAGCACAAGTCTCTTAACTATCAGCTAAAAATTCCTTTCTAAAGAAAGTTGGAATTGCTAGAAATAAGTGACACATGCTAGAACCTGGCTAACAGCAGCCCTGGTGTGCCCTAGTTCACATTCTATTTGTTCATAGTTATAAATTTTAGGGTTTATAATATAATTATATTTTTTCCTTGTTCCATTTCCTTCCTATAATCCCTCCCATCTCTCTCTGTGTCTCTGTCTGTCTCTCTCTCTCTAACACATACACACACACATATACAGCTCTCTTTCTCTTTAAAATGCATGGACTCTCTCTCTCTCTCTCTTTTTTTTTTTTGGTCACCCCTCACTGCCTTTTGAGCATTGAACAAATGATCAAATTCCATAATGCAACATTAACCCAATGCCCAGTGGTGATACACATACTGTTAAACACCAAGTTAATAAATTGCCATGTTCTGTTTAAGCTCACTGAGATGGTGGTTTTGGAACCCAAGCATGTTTGTGATTTATTTTTTTGAAACAGGGTCTAACTACAAGGCCCCAGCCAGACTGAAACTCAAGGGATCTGCCTGCCTCTGCCTCCTCTGATGTGCACCCACCATGTCTGGGCTTTTTGTGTGTGCATTTTTTTCCAGTTTTTTCTAACTACTCAACAGAAAAAAAAGAAAAAAGAAAAAAAAAACGATATCTTCAAATTTGCAAGCAAATGTACAGACTGAACTAGGAAAAAAAAACATACTGAGTAAGGTAACCCAGACCCAGAAAGACAAATATAATATGTACTAACTCATAAGTGACTTTTAGACATATAGCAAAGAACAACCAACATATAATTCACAACCCCAGGGAACCTAGACAACAAAGAGAATCCTAAGAGAGACACACATGGATCTGCCTAGGAAGGAAAAAAAGACAAGATCTCCAGAGTAAATAGGGATTGTGGGGGGCAGGGAGAAGAGTGGAAGGGGAGAGGGGCAGAATGAAAGGGAGTGGGGAAAGTATATAGCTCAATTAAAAACAATAAATAAAATAAAATTTTTTTAAAAAACAGCCTCTTGCCGGGCAGTGGTGGCGCACGCCTTTAATCTCAGCACTCGGGAGGCAGAGGCAGGCGGATCTCTGGGAGTTCGAGGCCAGCCTGGTCTACAAGAGCTAGTTCCGGGACAGGCACCAAAGCTACAGAGAAACCCTGTCTCGAAAAAAAAAAAAGGCTCTTTTCTTAAATTATTGTTACACATGTATATGTATAGGTAGAGGCACAGGTATGTAAATATATATTTCTAAATACATAAATACAATATCATCAGTCTGTAAAATGTATGTATATTTTAGGGGCTGTCTTTGTTGTGTGAATCCACAGTTAACAGCCTCCTAGGTGCCTGGAGCACAGGTTTATTGAGTAGTACCATGACAAACGAAAGTAAAAAGAAAAAGGCAGATTAGACAAAGAAAGCAACCGACATTTGATACAGTCATGAGGTAGAATTTGGCCACTTCTACGAAGAAGCATGGAGTCCAGATTGCCTTTCAGGATTGTCCCAAACTAGCCCTACTTCAGTGAATCAACGGATATGGCGGTGAGCTACTGGAGACCCATACTCTGTGAGGGCATCCGATCATGCCAGTTCTGAAGGACATGGACAGAGAAGTAGGGACAGCACTATTAACCCCAACACCAATAAAAAGAAGAACAGAGTGGGAGCATGCTGAGGAAGAGAGAATTGGAGAGAGAGACAGCTGGGCTTGGAATATTTATCTCAGCATGCTCCACTCTGACCACCTGTGTGATCTCATCATGGTTGTTCGGTGGCTTTGGTGCAACTCTTTCATGTAACATGCTCTGACTGGCTGTCACTCCAGAAATACCCAGGAGCCTTCCGTATTTCATCTGTGACCCCTGCCTGAGACTCTCCTATCACCTACCCATGGCCTTCATATGCCCAGAAGGGAAAGGACATGGGAAATCTGCGGCATTTGAAATCCACCTTCATTCAGTATGCAGGATCATTTTTCACTGCAGAAAATTCTCATCTCCGTACTGCAGTGGACACTCAGCAACCCCATGATTAAATGAGATTTGCAAGCAGCAACGTGGGGACTTCGACATTTACAATGAATATGATTATTCACTTAGTTGTATCTTTATTACCCATGCTCCCCCTTGTGAGGCAATTTTCCTTATTGGAAGTAAAGCAATCTCAACCAAAGCACTTAAAAATTATCCTTTTCCTGTTTTTATTAGCTGGTATCAGAGAAATGACTATTTGAAGCACAACCAACAGGAGGAAATTGGTTTTTTATTGCTCAGTTCACATTGTTACAGCTTTAGGAGGGGAGAAAAGGCTCCCCAAGGAAATACCATCTCTCAAAGCACACTCTCAGGGTAATCAACAGGAAAAGTCTTTCAAAGGGAAGGAAACAGAGAAAAATATTAAAACATAATTAAATAAGCAAAGTATCAGAAAAATAAAACTTAAGAAAGAAGCTGTTCAAGACAGAAATGGCATTACTTAAAACTGATTGCAGAATAGTACATTATCGCAAAGAGGTTTTGCCATTCTTTCTGATCAATTTTAACAACTGTTAATCTTCAAAATCAAAACCCGAAGGATGAGTGAGCTCAGTGGGTAAAGGTGCCCGCTGCCAAGCCTAAAACCTACCTGAGTTTGATCCCCAGAACCCACACGGTAGGAAGAGAAAACCTGTTCCAGTAAGTTGTTCACCTCCACACATACAAGGTAGCACACATGTGCACACGTGCGCATGCGCGCACACACACACACACACAAATAAACAAATGGAAAAAGAATTTTAATCAAGACTGGGTGGGGCAGTAGGGAGTACTTAGTGGGTAAAGTACTTGTTCTGCAATTCTAAGGACCAGAGTTCAGTTTCCCAGCTCACACATCAATATGAAAGAAGCAAGATGCATCGTCTGTAATTAAAAACAGGGCACAGTAGACAGCAACAGAGAAAACTGGCTCAATAGACTAACAAAATAGATGAGCTCTGAGTTCAAGTGAGAGACCCTGGATCAACATATAAGGTGGAGAGCTACTGAAGGACATCCCAAAGTCAACTCTCATGCAACCATGAGAGTGCATACAAACGTACCTACGCACACGTGTAAACAAACGTAGACAAATGCATACACATATCACACAATTTTACACAATAGGTAAAATAAAATGAAATGGAGAACAGTAGTGAGCATTGACTATCCCCCCCATGAATATATGTATGGATATACTAGCACTTCAAATATCAGCCAGGCTCAATGTAATGCATAATAAACTCCCCATCCCACTACTGAGACCTTCAGAAAACAATCAAAATACACTGTTCAGATTGATGTCTAGCCTCCACAGCTCAGAAAACTGCACTAAAGCAACAATGTATATCCTTTACCCCAGGTTTCTTTCTTCAAGGCTCATGAGCTGGGACCTTTCATTACTCCTCTGTATTGTTTTGTAATGGCTCTGAAGGGATTCCTCTAATAAATGTCATGTGATTAATGAAACAAATGGCAATTTTAATTGTAGTGCTCAAATTTCTTGCAGAAGAATAGTGTTTCTACTGACAAAAAAAATGGAGTTTGCATAATTTATGGGAAAGTATATATACACACAAGAATTGCACAAGTCCATGCCAGACAAAATCCCAGCACGAAGAAGGGGAAGAGGACACAGTGTCCACCTTACCAAGAAAGCTTTTGGCAATTGAGAGTTCATGGGAAAGGGAAAGTCAGTTTTCTCCAATAGAGTGTCACTGGACATGTCAACCACACTCCGTGCCAAGAGTGGTTGGTCAGTAAAAAAACAAATACCTTGGGGTATTTGTCTGTTTGTTTGTTTGTTTGGTTGGTTGGTTCGGTTAGTTGGTTGGTTGGTTGTTTTATTGGTGTGATGTTTTTGTTTTGACCCTTGTTTGTGGGGATTGAGAGAGAGAGAGAGAGAGAGAGAGAGAGAGAGAGAGAGGGAAAGGGAAAGAGAGAAATAACATTAAGTTGAGTGGACAGGATCTGGGAGGAGTTGGATGAGGGGAAAGAATATGACCAAACTAAATTGTAGATAAAATTTTTAATAAATTTTTAATACTAGGAACACATGGCCCACCAAATCAACTAAGGAGAGCCCATATGGGCTCACAGAAACTGACGCAGCAATGGGGCCTGCATGGGTCTGTACCAGGCCCTCTGTGTTATGTTATGGCCTCCAGCTTGGTATTTCTATGCAACAGCTAACAGTGGGAGCATTTATCTCTGACTCCTTTGCCAGCTCGTGAGACTCTTTTCTTCCTTATCAGGTTGCCTTGTCCAGCTTTGATATGAGGGCTTTCTCTTTGTCTTACTGTGTCTTGCCATAGTCTCTTGGGGGCCTACTCTTTTCTGAAGAGGAAATAGAGGGGGAGTTGATCTCAGGGAGAAGGAGGGAACTAGGAGAAGTGGAGGAAGGGAAAACTGTGGTTGGGGTGTGTTGTATGAGAGATGAATCTATTTTCAGTTTAAAAAAGTAAATTATAATATTTTCAAAGATATTATCAAAGAAATATTATGTTGAAAAGAACTCTTTGTTTGTGTGGTATGAGGGATTGAACTAAGAGCCTGGTATATTCTAAGCATAGGTTATACTGCTGAACTCCACAGACAGTACAATTTACTTCTTAAGGGTAAAATGTCTAAGGTGAAGAAATGTTCCCTGAGAACATGACAGGAGTGCTCATGGTGTTTCTGGAGCCAACACTGACAGACTATTGCTCTAGATTGACCCTCATTTATTCATTGAACAAACTATAAAGATGACCTACTTTGCGAGTAGGGATATATTCACCTGTGATTAAGGGCATGATGCATGAACAATGGATAAACACAAGAGACAAAATAAAAGAAACAGGAAAACAGAGTTTAAGCTGGAAGACAGCGAGGCAATAACCTTCTGGTATGGATTCATCCTCATAGCAACTAAAGGAGAACAGTAGGGTAAAGGACAGTATACTAAATTTAGCATCAGAATGACCCCCATTTAATCTTCATTGTATAATGAAGGCAAAGGATTTCATCTACTAAGGCCTTAGTTTCCTTGCCAGTAACCTAGAGACCATGGTAGACACAGTCACTGTGATGTAAAATGGTATTAACTTCTGAAATCTTCAATAGTTTACAAAGACATTTCACAGACATAATGATGAAGAAGCCTCCCAGGACTGGCGAAACAGAAGGGCACGCTCTCAAATATATGTCAGGATAAATCCCCATATTAAATGCTGCTTAGAGTCTGTAGCTGTTAAGCCGGAGGGAAATATAAGAGATGAATTCCTCAGTATTTACAGAGGAAAAAAATTATGCACATTTCTTAGTCTTCTGTTGGCTATTATTTTATAAGCAGATACGAAGGTCATCCCAAGTAAAGGGCTATCTCAGAACAAAGCTCAATTAAAATGAATCGTGCCCCGGAAGCAGAGGACAACCTCCCCGCTTTACACTCCACAGACTCCAAGGAACTGCTAATTATTTTATACGCTAACATTAAGAGATACCAGATAGCCTGCCAGTTTGTCAGCAGATTGTTACCTAATGAGTAGTTAATCTGCTCTCTGGAGAACCACGCAGTTGAATAACTGCTTCCTTCAGATGTGTCTTTCATTTCTGACGAGCGACTCCACAGACCCATCACTCTGGTTTCCCCACTCAGCTACTTCTTAGTCACTGAGACTTTGGAACAATAAGTAAAACAAAGCTGAAGGGGGGTTTGGGCCGACACCCAAATGGCAAGACCGCAAGCACAGTGAAGTAAGCAAAGGCTCTAGAGCAGCCATGGGTTTCAGACATGGCACCACTAAACTGTCACCTGCTGTGTGCCCAGGACTGACAACTTCCAAGCCTGTGTCTTGTAACTATGCAGTGGAAATATGAGTATCTACCCATTGCCTGTCCTGACAATAACACAATGGCTGCGTAACATGCCTCAAGAAGGTGGTGGGGACTAGGAAGGACTCAATAACTGTAGTCTAGACTACTTAATTATTTATTTATTTCCCTACTTATTTTTAAGAAAGCATCTTGTTCCATAGTCAGTATTAGCCTGCATTTCACCGTGCAGCCCAGGCTGGCCTTGAACTCAGGTCAGTCCTTCCCCTTTAGTTTAGCAAGGGCTGAGATTACAGACTGGCAACACCGTGGCCAGATTTTAAATACTATTAATACAAAGATTGAAACTATAATAAATTTAGCAATATCCAAACCTGCCAGATATGTATTAGCAATCATTTTGTTTTGTAAGCAATATTTTTCTAAGTAAGGAAAACTAAGTGAGCACAAATTATATTGTCAACATTAGAGGCAAATAATGCTCTGATTTCTCACAACCTCATTTTGCTGTCTTCTTTGCTCAGTTTTTTAAAATGGGTTTTCTTCTTCATCATCATTCTTTTCTCTTCCCATCTACTATAAACACAATTGACAGTTGGAATGAGTAAGGCTTTTTCTTGATCATGGACTTGGCCAAACTGTTCCCCGGATATGACTCAAGAATCCAGCTAAACCAAAAGGTTCATGTACATAAGTAAGTCAACTTTCCTGACTTCATCACCTTGCCAAAAAAGTGGCTTCCATGCAGCAAAAAGGTCAATCCACAAGTATAAGAGAAATGCTTGAGATTTTTTTTCTAGATATTCTGGTTGACTTTCCACAGCTACATTTGCTTGGAAAATGCAGCACAGGAATTTACCACAGAATGGGTAGCAAACAAAAAAATGTTTTAATAACATTTCTACACATTGCTCAGAGCTTCTAAAGTTACAATTATGAGTTCACGCAGTGTGAACAACTGTTTTTCATTTGTTTCTGGTTGAAGAATTTAAATAGGAATTGATAGAATGAGCCCGTCACAAGCACCACCTAATAGAGATTTACTGCTCCAGAAACGGTCCGAAGTACTTAAACCATGGAACAGACAAAATGTTGGCCATGTGTTTATATTTCATTACCGAGGAAAATTCAGAGATGGTTAGTGATTACTCATGTCAAGACTTTTAACAGCTATACCTCTTTGGAGTATTAGCTAGCATATTTTAAAGCCTCCCTATTGGGCTTCCCTTTGCCTTCATTGCAGCACACGGGCTTGGGACCGGCTTGGGAGATCGTTCGATGTCTAAGAATACAAGCTGCTGTTTCAGAGAACTACAGTTTAGTTCCCATCAGCCATGTCATGTGGCTCAAAACTGCTAGTAACTCTCGCTCCAGAAGATCAAAATGCCCTGCTCTGGCATCCAGGGGCACTGTGTGCGCACACGTGAACACACACACACACACACACGCACGAGCACATGCGCACACACCTTTAATGAAAAAAAAATCTTTACAAATCATAATGTATCACTCCTCCGAGATAGTAGTTTTGCTTTGAAATTTATTTTTAGAAAACGTACACATCTTTTAGGCATTCAGAGACTGCAAACACACGTAGAGGCTGACACAATTAATAGAGTAACTTAATTCCTAGGTGTACATCCAACCTATCAAATATACATCTGGTATATTTGAAAGATGAAGTCCTTCTGTGAATCTGCACTTGCTGTGCTGTTTGGCTACTAGTTTAGGGAAAGGTTAAATGTGCTGTGTCCCCTGAAGGTTCCATGTGTTGAAATTTGATCCTCATTACCAAGTGTTAAGAGGGCAGAAGCTTGATCTGACTATGCTGTTTAAAGGGAAGCACAAGAACGGATTAGTTCATAAGGTCCCCTATACCTAAGTCTTGGATGCTTTCTGAGAGATGTGAGCATGTTCTCACACCGCATCACTTAGCTCTTGTTAGGAGGCGCTTGGCAGAAGGACCATCATTAGATACAGCCCTTTAGACCACAACTGCAAACTCAAATACACCTCCTCTCCTCACACACACCTTGCCAAAGGTGTTACATTTTAATACTAAACATGAGCTTAAAAAAAAAAAAAAATTACCCCTGTGTGTATCTTCTCAATTAGAACACAAATTTCCTTGGACCAAGTCTTATCCCACTAAGCGATCAGTGAGCTCAGCAAAAGGTCTGAATTTTAGATTAAACAAGGAACAAGCAACTCCAGGGCAAGTTCCACTGAGGCTGATTGTACTTCCATGCAAGAGGAAGAAGGGCTGCCCTGGTGTCTCCCAGAAGTCACTGAACTGAAGCCTCTCACAGCTTCTGGAAGACCATGGCTTCTGCGCACATTTCTAGCCAGTTGGTAGCTTCTAACTAAATGCAGTAATCGCTAATATCGACTTTCAAATCACCTCTACAAGGGCAAATACTGACCTGAGATGACCTGAATACAATTAAAAAGCCTGTTTTACATTGAGAAGTTCCCTGTGTCCTGGAGTAAATAATAAAAGTAACAATAAGGAGATAAGGAGAGGGAGTCATGATCCATGATTGCATTCAGAACAAGGAGTCATTTGTCAAACCTGATTTCCATGTCGGAGGCTAGACTCCAGAGAAGACAGGAGGAAAAAAACAATCAGTAAACAACCTGAAAATTAATATTGTATATATTTTTATAGATATACTTATTGGGTTATATATATATATACATATATATGTAATGTGTGTGTTATATTTATTTATGTATATGATACACAGGGAAATGAAAATTTACCCAGAAAAAGATGAAAGGAATGCTCTTTTAAAAGTATGTTAATTTATATAGAATTATATCACTTTCCTCCCTTACTTTCATTCCTATAGCCCCTCCCACATATCCCTCTCATTCTCCCACAAGTCTTTTATTATTATTATTTATTATTATCATTATTATATATACATACATATGTATATATGCACAATGTATAGCAATATGACTTCAGGGCTAACCACTCAACAAGGTGGCTCAAACTACTCCCAGCTTCCTCAGACATAAACATGTGGGGTAAAATACTTGCTAGGGAACTGACTCAAAAGTCTCCATACTGCACCCTTCATTGCAATCACCCTGCCAGGTGAGGATCCTCCAGCTCCCTAGGCAGATCAGCCTCAACTATTGCACAGGGCTTCTTCCATAAGAGCCAAACCTAACTCCCTGCAACTTGCATACATTGTGAGCACTCTGGAAGCTCTTCAAACATTGCATGTACGGTGTGAGGATTCTAGCCTCCACTTACCCCTCTTTTCTTTCATTGGGAGAATTTATTCACTAGAGACTTTATTCTAGTACCGTGACACATTGTGATGGATCACAATGAGAAGTTTCTATTACTCAAACAGATGACCAAAACCCAGAGATAACAGCAAATATGAAATAAAGACGGGGCCACTCTAAATTATGCAAAATCAATGGAAAATTCTTTCTGTTCAAGTGGTAGAGAGAGTTAGAAAAGAGCTAATGACTTGGTTCCCAGCATGGAGAGAAAGCTACCTCTCTTTTCATGCCTTTATTTTGAAGTTTCAAAAAAGATCGCCAGTTCTCCAAAATTACTGCTCACCATCAGACCAAACATGGTCTTACCAGCAGCACTGTACAGATGCTTTTATTTAAACCAAACACTGGAACAGTATCCTTTATCTTCTGATTTGCATCTTGATGGAATTCTTTGCTGCAGGCAAATGATGGAAACCTGCTTCTATCTCAGCGTTATGGTGATAGTTACAGTATGTCTGGGCCAACATGCACAATTCTGATAGGCAACCAAAGACAAACAAGACAGAACTTTTGAGGAATGCAAAAGTTCGTCGGACCTATTAAGGCATGAATCTAGACAAATTCTCTATCCAGTTGTCAGAAGGTAGCAGCTACTACAGAAGACTGACAATACTGTCCTCTCAATAGACTGAAAGAGACTGATACCTAAAGGCCCTCCAAAGATACACGCTGAAATTTTAATTGCAATATGTTAGCATTAGGAAGTGAAGCCAGTGTGTATTGTATGAAGGCAAAGCCCTCATGGAGGGGATTTGCATACTCTAAGAGTGCAGATAGCTGGTTAAGCCTGTTTCCTCAGTGGTCTTGCCAGGATGCAGGTAGAAGCCAGCATCCACAGCCTGGAGGAGGGGTTCTTACCAGAACCTAGGCATGCAAACATGCTCCTTGCTTTCTGTGAGAAATCACTATCTACAGTTTATAGTCCACCCAGGATGTGGTGCCTGGTGAGAGTGTTTCAGCCGATGGAGACAAGAAAGCAATTTGAAAGCACAATACATCTACAAAGTTCCATGCCCAGCTTCCTAGAAGTCTTGGTATAAACTTCAACTCTTCAGTGAGGCCACATGGTGACTAATTAAACTGGGTCTTATCATAGGCTGCCAAATTTCTCATTAAGAGATTTTAGCCCCTCATAGCAGACAAGTAAAATAGCTATTATTTGGCAAAACCAATGACTCTGGAAGAGACTAGCTTTCTTGGCCCTGACTTTCTTTCTTGGTAAAATAAGGCACACGAGAGACCCTGCCCTGTAAGATTTACTTTGTGGGTAGAGTGAGACAGTGCATGCCAGGCATATAAAACCATGAACAGATACAGTAGACTTCGGCAAGTGTTAATTGCCATTATTGTTATTTCAAGATTAATTTCCCGGTGGTGAAGGATTTGTGAGGACTCAGACCCTCAAGCAACTGGCTCTCCTCATTGAGATGGTGAAAAGGCCCTACTAGACCCCAAAGCTACGAGGGGTCAAGCCCCATGGCTGTGGCCTCTCAGCTCAGATTCAACAAGACATAGGGTTTTGCAAAGGAGCTGTTAACAGTGTGAGTGCTACTGCCTCTGACCTGGAGAAGTAGAATAAACATAACACTGAAGCCTTAAAAGGCAGAGAAGGCAGCTCCCCTCTTCCTACTTGAACTGACATTTGTTTATTTGGCTTAACTGAAGTCAAAGCTAATGGTTCTAATGCCTTTGAATCCCCCAACTCATTCTTCATATTTCTCCGCATAGGCTGTAACTTAAACTTTCTGAAACCAGATAAAGACCAAAAATAATGGTCTCTCATGAAAGAATTTACCAGAACATACTAATCATTTAGACATTGGCTTATGTTTCTAGAAAGCTAAAGATTAAGAATGTAAGGTTTCTCCCTGGAGCAACATCCAAGACCAGCCTAAGCGGCAGAGTATGAATCTGAACATTCACGAAGAAATTAGGGAAATAAAACACTCTGAAATCACTCACTATGGATTCAAAGATACTTTTGACCTCAAAAAAAGAAAAGATTGAGGTACCAGAATTAGGATGACAAGTGGGGATATGTAAGCATTATAGAGGAGGAAGGGGGTTAGTAATTATTGATTTCTTAGCGAGTAAGTCTTCACTTGCTTATTAATTATAACAGGTCTTCACAAGGCTAACCTTCTCCAAGCGGTCCATTAAAAGACATTAAGCAAGCCAACCGAAATGAATGGCCACACAGTGAGGAAAGAGATGATGGTAAATTCTGCCCACACTCTTCACTTTGGAAAAGAAAGATCCCAGAATGTAAAGTTGGAATTTTATTCCAAATTCCAAAGTGGATGCCCTATTTTCTCACTAGAAGATCTAGAAACTGTAATACACACAATATATGATGAGTGTGTAGCTCTGGGAGGAACCCAAAACTCCAAGTTCTGACAGTCTTCCGGGCAGTGTTAACCCCACCTACCCTTGGGTCACAGCAAGGTGGAAGGTGCTATCCCAGGACACCTGTTAAGATAGTCTTACAAAGACCTTTTAAAGTTGTATAATGTACTTCCAAGAGGAAGGAAGGTTATCCACAAATTACCCACGATCAAAATTTTTAATGATTCAAGGATCTTTGTAATATCCAGAGCCTGTTTATATACTGTCAATGGCCAGAATTATAGAAATATACACTTGCAGTTTTGAAGCATTCACAAACACCACTGATATAGAGTTGAACGAACTCCTCACAATCTGTGTATTGACACTGATTGATAAGGCCCCTTGTGTTTGACATATTGTGTAATTTCTAAATCTCACTCCGTCCAGAAAACTATCTTGATTCTCAGCCTTGTTTGATAACAGATATAAATTAATAGGGACAGCTTCCACGTTTTTTGAATTAGATACTTTGGATGGGGAACACAGCATATCACAGCATATCATATTCTGAGGCGTCTCTGTATAGATTTGTATCGTGCCACAATACAGCTTTATTCACTATACCTAACTATATATAGAACCTTATTTAGAAGGGGACACAGAATAACAGGGAGGAAGACGAAGGAGGGGGAGGTCTGAGGTCACGTTACTTGGGTTTCTCTATTTTCTTTCTCGTCTATCACAGAGGAATCTTGACTCATCTGAAACGGCTTGATGAAAACTAAACACAGTGTGGCTCTCCAGCCAAAACTCACAAACACTCTCATTGGTCTTTCCTGATCAGCTGAGCTCAAGAGCCACCCCCCCCCCCCAAAGAAGTCTACAGTGGATCTAAATCTGATCCCAGTAAAATCTGACTTGAACCGAAGTGCAAACGCAGAGGTAGCATTTACGGGTAACAGCTGGAGAACATTAGTTCCCTGTCTCTCCCCCCTTTTCTCCCAGGGGTTGAAAATTCTGCTGTTCAGACCGGAAGTCGTCATATACCACACACTGTAGGCTACGATATGCTGAGATGTGAGAATGCATTACAGAGGATTAGGAGAGCCCTGCCATGGTTTAGTGGGAGAAGCAGAGGAAAAACTCTTGCACCTCTCAGGCCCTGCTCCCTCCTCCCCTATCAAAGCCAGGACTGACAGGTACACTGACAGTTACTGAACCCCTTCAAATCTAAGAGGCTTCATTGTTCATATCTCCACACACTTTAAAAACATTAACTTGAATACCTTTGGAGAGCGAGGGGCCAAAATTCTCCAATAATCTCTTCTGACACACTTTCACACTTGCTATCTAAAAAAACTAACTTTTTTTTTTCAAAATATTTCTCTCCTGTATCTGCTCAGGACGTGCATACATATGCACAAGTACATCTGTTTATGTAGGAAACGCACGCATACATATGGAATTCTAAACATGATGGTCTGGAAATGGATGATTTTTTTTTTAATCGTCTACATTTTTTAGGGCTTGCTTTTACTCTAATTTAACGACACAGAGACAAACGAACAGGATGAAGGGGGTCCGTCACCGTCACCCCACATGCAGAGTAGTTATTCTGCATTCCTACCAGTCTGCAAGGGCTGCCCCTCTCCTTTGTCATCGCCTGTGCTATGGGGGAGGCTGTAAGTCCAAGAAAGTCTCTTGACTCCCTCCAGCCAGGTTCACTAGATACAGACCTTAACTCTTGAACTGCAGAAAATGTCTTTGCTGTGTGCTATCAGGAATATGCTGTTAATCACTGGAGTTAAAACACTACCGGTATTATGCAAAGCGGGGGAGGCGGGACTGAGAAGGCAACCCACACATCCATCATCCCTTAGGAGTAGGCGGAGTTTAAAGTTTCCCCAACTTCCAAGTTCTCACTTGACAGGCAATATTTCTGTGCAATTTCCAGCCCCGAGTAACAGATGGTGCTCTGCCTGTCTTGAGCCTCCAGAGAGGCCAGACAAAGCTCCCAACCACTCCGTGCCTCACGGGACCCATAGGTGGTTAGTTTCACGGAGCTGTCAGACCAGGGCAGTTAGCAAAGAATGGAAGCTTAACTTCTTCCAGAAGTTTTTTTCCTGGTACGAGGAAGTCCAGAGAACTGAAGCACAAAGGCCTGGGAAAGTTTCACGGCTTCAATTCTTGGCCAAACCATCACCTACACCAAGGTGCACAGGGAAGGAAAGCTGAGGCACACGTGTTCAGAAAGAAACACAGCAGAAATGCAACTTGAGCAGTCCTAAAGACAACCTGGAAAATTGCTTAAGAGACCCCGGTGGTGGAAAGACATCCTCGAGGAACCAGAGATTGATCCCGCAGAGCCCACAGGGAAGACGACAACCCCCAAAGGCACCAAAGTAGGGTGCGCCTGAGCTGTGAATGAAAGGAAAGGGAGGGGGCGCGATCCTGGAGTCGGGGGACGTTCGGCCCACTCACCCTCACTGCCGTACTGTTTGCCATTGTTCGCGCCCATCCTGTAGCCGTCATGCCCGCCGTCTCCCTGGACACTGCATAGCTGGGGCGCACCTCCCAGGCGGCGGGGCAGAGGAAAGCGGGCAGGACCTGACCGTTAGCTGCACATTCCCCTTCTGTGGACCGATCTGGGCGGGGGACGGCCCTGCTCCGCGGAGGGAAGGGGAGTGCTAGGTTCGCTCCTGGCACCCCCGGAGGTGGCAGGCCGGGTCCGGGACAGTCACTGGGGGATCTCAGAATCCGTGCTCCAGACTAGAGGGAGCTGCGCGACGCAGAGCCCGCGCCCCGGTGCCGCCCCTAGGCTCGCCGCTCCTCCGCCGCGGGGTCCCCATGCGCCTCCGCAGACCCCAACCGTGCGCGCTGAGTCGCGCCTGCCCCGGGCTGTCCCGCTCCGCCGCCTCCTCCCTGCACCCCCGTGCGTCCGCGGCTTCCCCGGGGAGGGCGCGGCGGCCACTTGTTGCGGTGCCCCGAGTCCGCGGAGACTTGTGGCCCGGCGCTGCTCGCCTGCGGGCCGGACTTTTGTTAGCGCCAGGCGCCTCCTCTCGCCGCCCAGCGTCAATCACAGCTGGAGCCCCGGGGAGGAAGGCCGGCTTGGAGATGCGCGGCCTTTTAAAGGGGCAGCGCGCCTTTTCCCGGTTCCAGCTCCCGGCCCCCGCCAGGGCTCCGGCTCGCCGCGCCACTCGCGAACCCTTGGGCGAAAGAGAACGTGAGGCGCGCTACGTTTTACTATTGTTCTTTTATAGACTGTGAGCTTCAAGTTGTCCTTCGAATTCCCGGAGAGTTATCTACAAACACGGCTTATTTGGGGTATGTGGCGTTTAAAATAAACACGCCATCAGTGTTTGGTCGTGACACACTTGAGGTACCTGTGCTGGCAATCTCCAGAGGCTCCCCGGGTTTGGGGGCTAAAGTGAGGAATGGAGGAGGGGTGGGGAAAACTTGAGGCGAACTTAGCTGGGAGTGGTCTCTGGAGAGCAAAGACATTCCCCGCCCCGCGAAGGAGGTTTTCTGGCTCAGAAGTTTTTAAAAGCTTCCGAGCCACCAAGTTTTTTTTTCTTCCCCTCATTTCTATTTTTTTTTCTTGTAGTTGGTTCCGTCCTTTGGTTAGTCCTTTCTGCCTCCTTCCGAGACTCACGTGGCATTAGTAAAGCTTTTTATTTTAATGCCCCTGTGGTATTCCTTCCATTAAATAGAAAAAGGAAATTCTTCGTGTTCTACCCCTTTTCCATAAGTACATACAAAGTCCCAGTGAAGAACGGAGCGTTCATCGGGCAGGTTTCTTCATAGTGAGACAAACGCACAGCAGTTTCTCCTGACAGATGCCTTAAACTAAATGCTTATTGGTTTGTATATCTTTGCATATTCATATCAATTCAATATAAATTCTTAAAGAGAAACCCAGGGGATTAGTGGTCATCTATTTCTTCTAAAGGCTTCCAGTGAGATAAATTGACCTCTTGCAAATTCTCTTTGGGTGATTTCCCACAATGTCGTAGAGTTTAAAATCTACACTTAACATGCAAGTGCCATGTTCTAAAATAAAATAATAAACATATAAATATTCAAGGGTAGAATGGAGTAGTTCTATATTGTATTGAGAACATTTCTTGTTTCCTACTACAAAGCCTTGAAAAGATAGTTTAATGACTTTTAAAATATCTAGAATCTGGATAATAATACGTAATCCCCAAATATCTGTTTAACTAAATAAAATTTAAAAACCTATATCATGGGCTTTCCATCGGGTCCTCCGAGAAAACATAAAGCACATCTTAAAGAGAATTGACCTCAGGGTTATCTTCTTGCAAAGAAGCTGGGTCCTCCCAGATTCTTGGAGTGACCTTGAACATCTGACCAGCCTGCCTCCTCCTGCCAAGGTGGTGGGGTTATAGGCATTGGTCTCCATACCTAGGTTTATGCAGTACTGGAAATCAAAGCCAGAACTTCATTCATTCTAAGGGGAGCATTCTACCCACGGAGATAATCCCCACTCTTAACTCCAGGTGATTTCATGTCTCCATTTAAGAAACTGTCTGAACTTTATCATTTTTGCAGCTTAGCCGAAGACAGATCCACAATGACTGAGGAAAGCGAGTAAGGCTTCTGCCATGTTAGGTGCGGAGTTTGCGATTTGTTTTGCTCAGTCGCCTCCCAGATCTTTCCATCCTTCATTGTAGTTCCCTAAAGTATGGAAATGGTGAGAAACCAAACAGAGGCTCCAAAGGTGTAGCTACCCAGTGATGTGGGATGTCCTTCTGTGTGCTGAGAATATGTGTTGTTTTTATTGGTCGATGTTAACCAATGGCTTGGGCTTCTTACTGGCTACCTCTAACTGTAAATTAGCCCATTTCTTTTAGTTTATATTTTACCTCAAGGCTCATGGTTTGTTACCTCACATCTTGCTTCCCCAGCGGCTACATGATATCACCTCGACTCTGCCTACTCTCTCTCTCCCTCTGTATATTTGTTTGGACTTCCTGTGTAGCTAAATTTTGTCTATTGGCTGAAATCACTTTATTCACCAACCACTAAAAGCAATACATATACACAAAGGCATCCCACATCAATCAAGAGTCCACAGGCGGTTAAGTGCCAGAAATATTCAGCTTCTGTCCTCCCAACCCCATTGATTCCTTGACTTCGTCATTAGTCAACTTTGAGTCAATGACCTTGTCTTTGGGTCAGGTCGTCTGTCAAGGTGTTTGATATCCAGGTAAAGCTACATGTGACAAGCACATTGTGGTGACAAAATTTATCTAGTTTATTTGAAATTAAAGTATATGTTCTTAAGTTTCTGCTACCTGCTATAACTGTGTACAGGGTTAACCCCATTTGTAAAATTCCTACTGTACATAAAATAGAAAAATATATTTAACGTTCTTCAGAAAATAGAAGTTGACACAAATATATGTTGGCCTCCTCACTGTGAAAGCCTGAGAACAGTAGTTAACCAAAAAGAAAAGTCCTAGTCTCGTTAAACTTCAAGTTATATTCATATGTGACTACGCTCTGTTTTTCAAAATTAAGATATTGTATAAATGTTTTCATGCAACCCGAAATTTCAATGTTTTTGCATAGTTTCCAAACCCAAAATTTTCATCACCAATTTACAAGCCTCTTGAGACGAGTACAGTGTGCTTTTCACCAGCATACTCAACTTTCCAGCCCAGACCTTAACACAAGGACTCACTCATCCATCACTTGGGGAATGGATGAAAGCTGAGCAAAGAAATAACAGTGGCGGGTGCGGCATTCCGTCTTCCCTGTCCATGCCCGCTTAAAGGGGCCGAACCCCTGAAACAAGAGTCTAAGTACACATTCTATGTCACTACAAAATGGAATGAGAAAGCTTGCCCCACAGGAAGGAACCTGTATCTGATGCTGTTTACTGGGGTGAAAAACCCAGGGAAAACAGAGTACTGTGATTCTGCTCAGTAGATATCACATTAAACCACCGCTAAGTTCTCAGCATTATAGCCATAGATTAGTGTGTCTCTTGGCTCTCATCAGAGAAACTTCTCTGTACTCTAGCTGGTGACTAGCACAGAGCCCCACAGTGGTCTGTGTACAGAGATTAAGAGACTGTGAAGGGCTCAGCTCTAATGGGACATCTACATCATCCCTCCTTCCCCAGGACTCAGAGATAACCACAATGGTGGTAAATCTGGACATCTACAATGAAGCAGTATTTGTCGGACATGACAGGCTGTCACACACAGGACTCACGGCTGCTGTGACTGCATACAATGCCTGCACAGGATCTAGCCTGCAGAATTCCAGCATGGGCTGAGGGAGCGGATCACAAAGTCCCACCCCACCCGAAGATCCTTTGACACTTGATAGCTACTGGGAGATGGAAAGTCAGTTAGCTTCAGGGAAGGGACCCCTGAAAGAATACCCATGC
This sequence comes from Chionomys nivalis, assembly GCF_950005125.1. Classification (NCBI taxonomy): domain Eukaryota; kingdom Metazoa; phylum Chordata; class Mammalia; order Rodentia; family Cricetidae; genus Chionomys; species Chionomys nivalis. The sequence continues at coordinate 10,517,711 of NC_080100.1, read as the reverse complement.
TCTGGTGGGGGTCCTAGCTCATATACTTAAAGGCAGCACCAACTAGAACTACTTTGTCCTGAATGAACCTGATATAAAAAAGAAAAAACATTCAGGCAGGAGAAAAAAAATCTATGTTTTGATTGCTATTCTTTGCTTCTGGTTTGGTTTTGGTTTTGTTATGAGACTAAGTCTATTCTAATAAGGTTGGCCATTCTAATAAGTCAGCTCTCCGATTAGCAGAAATGCGCACTTTCCTAAGAGTATGCACACTATTTATCATGTTGAAGTTAGATGTCAGCTTGATTTATTCTTATTTGGTCCTTATGTTCTCTGAGGGCGAAGCTATAGAGCTTTAGGTTAATCTGAACTTGACATTGGAGATAGGCTGTCAATGCCATCTGAAGGCAGCTGTCACCCCAGGTGCCCACTTTGTCTCCTCTCTTAATCTGGTCCTTGGCTTCCAGGTTCATCCATGGACCCTGTAGGTTAAGTAGATGCCGATGCACCTTGGATACCCATTTTGGGGAATACCCAAAGATAGAACCTCCGTTTAAAAGAAACAACTACTGAGAGTCAGCACAGAACACACTAGTTTTTGAGGCTGTGCAGATGACTTAGCTGTCAAAGTGCAGGAGGACCCTGTATGAGGCTCTGAGTTAGATCCCCAGCACTGATACACAAACTAGCCCAGTGGTACCTCTGAACCCCAAAGCTGGGATACAAGGGCTGACACGGGGACACTGGCCCAGAACCTGAACCATATGGATTATTGAACTCCATGTTCGGTCAGAGACCCCGTGTCAAAACATAAAATGGGGGCACTGAGAGTTGACTTAGTGGTTAAGAACATGTGTTGCTCTTGCAGAAGACCTAGGTTAAGCTCTGCGCACCTACCTAATAGCTCACGGCCATCTGTAATTCTAGTTCCAGGGATTCCGATACTCTCTTCTGACCTTTTCAAGCACCAGACATAAATGGGATGCATAATTTGCCCTTTCAAAGCTGCTATGGTCAACTGTATTGGTGGGAGAGTTTTGGTACCAGAAATCGGCTTTGGTTCATACTTCACTGCAAGTCCTTCTACAGTCTAGGCTAAGAGGCCAGCCCAAGATCATGTGTCAGTCATGATGTTCAGTAGACTGAAAGAAACCACAGCAAACATCACAAACACACCTGACATCTCCACATGCATCATAAACAACGTGTGTGACCCATTTTTATGCCTTACAAGGTCACATGATGAAAGGGAAGAATAAATTAAGAAAACTGAATTACTGCACCCGGAATGTGAATACATCCTTCATAGGTTTGTGAAAATGGGTCAAAGGCCAGATTATATAAGGTGTTGTGATCTTAATTACTCTTACTTGTTCTTATAATAAATTGTGGGGGAATTTTTAAGTAGGGGTATGATTTGACCCGATTGGTATTTGAAACTGTTATATGCTGTGCCCATGCATGAAAAAGGTACAGACACTTAGGACAGCAAATACATGTCCATAGCTCTTTGCACTCGAATAGATGAGTCAAAGTTGACTTTGATCTGTGCACCATGAATACTTGAGTAAGGGAAAGCACTCAGACTCAGTGTGTATTTTGGAGACAGTACTGACGAACTCACCAGACTATGGCTTTTGAAAAGAAGACAATTAGGAATGGTGGCCAGGATATACCTGGTCAAGAGTATATTGGGTGGTTAGGAGGGTCAAGAGGAGACATGTGGGGATAGCTATCTGAAAGGGGATACTGGCATTCAGAAATCTATATTGTACACATCAAACTCAGAAACATGCCATCATTTTTGTTAATGATTCTGGTATCAGGGAATAAAACAGCACTGGATATATTGATTTATGGGTCTTTAGCCTAAAAGAGATATTAATCACATAGACCTGGGGGTGGAAATTAGGAAGAAAAGTATAAATATTGTGGCAAGGTGGGGCTAGAATGTGACATATGTCAGCATTTCATTCCACAGAGGAGAAATAACTGGCAAAGGAGACCAAGGAGTAAATGATAATGCCGAATGAAAACACACGAGATAAGGGTCTGAGGAAAGTTAAGATACAAATACTTCCAGAAGGAGGAAGTGACTCCGTGTATTTGGCAGGATCTGGCAGCAGGTGATAATCGTCAGCTGTCTGGGAAGCTATAACAAGCCACTTAGGCAGAGTGGCGTGGACTAGACAAATTGGGGAGGGGGCAGGGATTGTTTGTTTTTATGGACTCTGCTAGGCGATGCTTAGAGGTTGATAGGGATAAACCAACAGAAAGAATGCACAAGAAGAAAAGAAGGAAGAAGGAAATGGCTTAGAGCGGAAGCAGGAAGAGGTGCTCCATCAAGAGATGCAGCTACACTCTGAAATCAGATGTAGACAGTTGATAATGCCAGGGAAGAGAGGGCTGTTGGCACTGCCTAATTAACTCCCCGAACAGGCAACTACTGTGATGTTCAAGCTCCAAAGACACAGGGATGGGAGGGCATGCTAATCATCTCCGCCTGGTTCTGCCACTGTCTCACCCAACCAGCCCAGCAAGAAGGTCTAACGAAAAGAGTCACAGTGGGAGTTGTCTTCCATGGCCCAGCTGTGAGAGAGTAGCTCTGCAAACTCCTATAGAAGCCCTAGCCAACTCCTCAGCCAGGGGGAGGGCAAAACATGGCCCTTACAGTCCATTGTGAACCCCCTTGGCTGCTTAGCAATCTTCAGCTTCAGTAGTGCTTACAGCCCAGGACTGAGTTCACTTTCTTTCTGACTTTCTCAGTAACTGGTGGATGTAAGCATGAAAGCTGCTGCTTTAGAACCATGGTTTGCCCTTTCAACACCAATATAACACTCATCCCTGGTTGACAGAAACACAGATTGCTGACACTTTCACAAAGCACCTTCCAGGGGAATTTTAATAAAGGCAAAGAGCTTCTTTGTCATCTCCTAAGGAAATCTGAATCTAAAGAAGGTTTGCAGAGGCTCTGACCCTTACCTTGACTGGAGACATCTCTAAACTAGAGTCTCTCAACCTGGCATTCAGCGGTAGGTAGTTCTCTGTTGAGAAGGGCTTTGCTGTACATACTGAGAATGTCCTGGAGCATTTCTGGATTTCCGTGTTAAATGCTAACTGTACCACTCACCAGCTATGTCTCCAAACCTTTCCCAGTGTTCCCTAGGGAATCACCTGCTCCACCCCAGACACTTGAGGTCTCTGTTATACAGCATCTCTCATGGTTAGAGGTTCCCATAGGATTAAAGCAATCTAGTAGACTGTAACCTCTTCCTAATCCTGCTTTCATAATTCACTTACAAGTGTTTCTGAGAGCAGTCCCCAAACTAGCCTTACAGAAATGTCCTCCTGGTTCCCACTGACTTGGAACTCAGTCTTAACGGTGGTCCTATTAAAGTAGTGGAGTTGGATTATCTAACCTTTGGCAGGGTGAGTCCTGCCATTGGTTCATGGTGTACTAACAGACTTGATATATACTACTAGTGCAACCGACATTATATTTATTTCAGTGACATAGCATGGGATAAAGCTGAATTATCAGGTTTGTGTAAAATATCCATTGTAGGTAGAAGTTTCTGTCCTACTAGCGGCTCCCAAATAAACACACTTAGGTTTATATTAATTACAAAGGCCCAGCCAATAGCTAAGACTTACTACTAACTAGCTCTTACAACCTAAATCAACCCATGTCTATTAATCTATGGATTGCCATGTGACACATAGCTTTATCTGTCCCCCAATGTGTCTTGCTCCCTCTTTGTCTCCTGGCGACTCCACTGACTCTTCCCTTCTTTCTCCTAGCATTCTCAGTTTGGTGTCCCACCTATACTTCTTGCCTAGCTACCAGCCAGTCAGCACTCTGTTATTTAATATGTGGGAGGAAGACTGATTACAAGGTCCGTGAAATCAGTTGGTAGTAGACATATCCAATCAATGGTGAAGGACGATGGAAAGCTGAAGGTGGGCTATCACTAGATTGTAGTGGCACCTCAATTATTTCAATAAATAAAGCTTGCCTGAATATCAGAGAAAACAGTCCCACTAGTCAGCCTTACTACCATGCAGTGGAAACACACACCTTTAATCCTAGTAGCCACACTAGCTGCTATAGAAACTGGGCAATGCATGCCTTTAATCCCAAAAAGGCATGTCTTTAATCCCAGAACTAGATAGGATTTAAGTCTGGAGGCGACAGCTCTCACACAGTATCACTCTGAGATTCCTGAAGGCAGGATCACCATTTTGGACCGAGATCAAGGTGAGAGCCAGTGGATGGCTATTTTGCTTTTCAGATCTTCAGGTTGAACCCCAATTTCTCTCTCTGAGATTTTATTAATCGTGCTTCATTAGATACTACCTTCTTGGGATGGAATAGGTGGACAGAAGCAGTAGTGGAACAGCATACATCCAGTTTGGTATATGAATGCCTGGTCTTCTTGTCTCAGTTTGGAACACCCTTATAGCTTGATTTACTTAGGGTCTTACTGGAGATAAAGCACATCCAACTTCTTACCAATCATGGATCCCAGACTTTTATGTAGAATGTCTGTACAAACTGAGACTTGTTACTAAGTTTTTACTAAGACAGTGTCCCAACAAGTCTCTTGGTGTACAGATGTCCAGAAATTTCCAAAAATATTCTGTGTCAACTCTTATAAATACTTTGGCCAAATATTTTCTTGTACTTCTTGCTCTCTTTGGCTTCCTTTCATTAAAAAATCCTTGAGTATGTATTTATATTAATCTTTCCTAAATCTCCTAATTCTATTTTTTTTGTTACTGTCATTATCTAAGCCACTCCACTGACATAGATATTACTGAGATGACCAAAAGTAGCCATTTTGGAAAATCTTCTGAAGTATTTATTCTGTACCAGTAGGGCCTCCACATCACAATATGAAAACTCTCCTGCCCTTTCTTTCTTGTGCTTGGTTATTTGTAAACACTGGGGGTTTTTCCTGTAAGTCTATGGAAGAGTTCAAGTGCTTAGGTCATTGTGTGCACACACTCTCCAAACTCACACGTGCTCACGCCAGTGATTTCAACACAGTTCAAAAATACTTTCAATTCTCTAATCTCTAAATCCATAACCTCATTCATTTTACCTCCCCCATCTTAGTGTCTTATGCTTATCAACATCCCCCAGACCTGTCTCTCAAACCCCCTATAAACAACCTGAAGATCACAGTGGCAGGGACAATATCCTGTCTTTCTGGTTTACTTCTCTTATGACACTTAGATGTTGCCCTCTTCACAAGATCACCCTCTGAGGGCATATAACTGAGTGATTTTAATCAGTGTCTCACTGTCCCACTGTAGCCTCTTCTGCTTACTTTTTTCCATGCGAGTTTTAGTTCCCATCCATCACTGAAATTCTTCCAAACTCCTGTGATTTACTCTTATGTCAGTGTACGTAATCAGTCAAGCCAAGAACACCAGCTCTGTCTGTCAAAGACCTCAGCTGAACGGGTTGGGGAAAATGTACCTACTGACTCCACAGAGGCCCTTACTGCCACCTGGTCACTTGCTCCATTTCTCCAGTCCTTTATTTCCCTTTATTCTCCTCTGTCTACAAGAGCTCCATCCTCCAGCTTAGCTGACGGCTTTACTTGTATTTCCTTCTATACTATGACCCCTGGATCTTGTTTGTTCAGTTACATTCATGGCTGCTTTTCCATTTTTCATCCTTCCTTGTACTTTCTCTTGACCTGTCCCAGGTATTCCATACACTCTTCTACACAGTAGCCTTTCTCACTATCCTCTGTGCTCTCGATGCCTAGCTCAGCTTTCCTCTTCCCCACTCGACCAGCTCCAATCAGTTCAGTGGATCTACCCATTCTTCCAGAGATTATGTTTCATTTTCCTTTCTAACTCCCCCACTGAGCCCATTCTCCAACTCCTTTGCATATTCCTCTCATCTCTCTGCCTCTCTATGCTTTGTAGAAATGAGTCCAAGGCTTCTCAGCCATGGCTTTTCTTCTTTGTTCCTGTCCCAGTGACGTCACATGGAGTGTTACAGCTTTAAATTCATTACAAAATCTCCAGGTCAGATCTCTCCCTTAAATTAAAGATCAATATCTCTTACTCTGTCACTGGCATGCTCATTGGATTGTAAATTCAAATAGCTTAAGCTTAACAAATCTCAAAATAAACTCATATCATACCCCCTAGTCTTAATAAACAGAGACTTCAACTTCATATTTGCTCAGGTCAAAAACCTTTGTGTTATCTTCAACTTTCAAATAAAGAAAAATGGTGTGCTAGCTCTCCCTTCAAAATACATTCAGTTTGTATATGTCATGATTTTCTTTGTTTCTTACACCAGGATTTTTTTTATGAGGTTCCTCTGATACAGTTGTTGGTATTCATTTTTCTTCATATTCCAGGGTGATCCCTTCTTCAGAAGTTGAGCTATTGCTTCTACTATCCTTGTGTCTCCATTGTCTTCCAATCACAGGGTAACATCTGAAGTCCTCACAGCCATCATGTTGTTACTTTCCTTTTTTTATTTTTCTGATATGTTCTCTTTGCCTACCTTGATCCCAGGATCTCAGCCTGATTCTAGACTCTTATCAGGAAGCCTGGGCTCTGCATTCCCTGCTTGACCTGAACCTGATATCTAACTCTTTTGAGTGTTAGACCCTTCCTAGTCTACAGGTACCTCCTTTGGGTCCCGATGGCTTCCAAAGCTGTCTCTATGATTGTCTTTGACCTTTGATATTGTAAAGGTGGCCATCCCATCTGTCTAACTGTCCCGAGTTCATTTTCTCCTTTACTGTCACTTTGTCTGGTTTTCTTCTTACTTCAATGCTGACTCATCTAGAAGATATGAACCCCAAGTTTTAAGGTGATTTTATTAAGGGGCTGGCACAGTAAGTCTCCCTACAGACCGCATAGATCCTAAGGTGATTTTATTAACTGACTGTCACAGTAAGTCTTCCTATAGACTTCATGGATCCTCATCTCATTGTTAAGTATGAAAGGGAAAAAACTCTTTCCCAGAAAGCTCTCCTGAGTAATGTGTTTGGGCTTCCAAAAAATTGAAATTACTGCTCCAAGGTCAAGTCTCTCAAAAAAATATATTCCTGGACACATAGCTTAATTGTCCTGTCCAATCATGTGCTTCTTTAGGCTTCTTTGGTCAATTACCAAGTCCTTCACTTAGCATATCAATGGTAATTTACAGAGCCAGACACTGAAAGTCACACTGTGATTGTGAACGCCTTTGACTCCTCTGTAGCCGTTCATAAGCACTGGCAGTTTGCCTGTGTTAGTTCTTCCCTTGCTTCTGATAACATATACAACGCCAGTGTGATTGACAAGCTCTTAATATCTTCAAGGACTCCCATGTCTCAAAACGTGAGCCTGGCCAGTTTTTAAGCTGCAAAGGCATTCACATTTTCACATCAGCTCTGGTCCCACCCATCCCACCGACATTTGTTGCTACTTTTTAATGTAACACACACTAAACATTTGCTTTTTGTAAATAAAACAAACGCTCTAATAAATGTTTCCGTGTCATTTGGCCCCATTACAGCTGCATGCTTTCCAGTCCAGCCAAACTGTACCATGACAGTGGAGCCAGTGCGGTTCTGTTAAAAAGAGTTACTGCTGGCATATCCTTTGGGGAATGGCTTCTCTGACTCTTCAGTGAAATGCTATTTTCCATATTGTGAAAGGACTTTCTTCTTGTCATGAGCTCAGAATATGCAGAGTGAAGACAAATCCCCACAGAGGAATGTTAGGACAGAGTTGTCCCATTAGGAAAACCTCGGCTTTTTGCATCTGTTTTCTCCTATTAACACGAGCTAGTGGGTCAGAGAGATGGCTCAGGGGCTAAAGGTGCTTGCTGCCAAGCCTGACAACTGTAAGTTTAATCCCAAGAAACATCATAAGCATAGTGGAGGGAGAGAAATGACAGTCCCGAGTTGTTCCACATATGTGTTGTGGAAGTAAAAAGTACAAGCAACATAGGTCATGACCAAAGGAAAACTGTCTCTGTTCCTTACCTTGCGTTTACCGCTTGAATGCATCCCCATGCAAATTTTGCCTTCTCTATCAATAACACCAGAACTATTTTCTTTGGTAAATTCTCTTCTTGGTAAGACTAACAGTCCAGACATCTGTTTCCTTTTGTGGGGTGGGCTTTAATTTTAGCCAAAAAGCAATATGTTGTTCCCATAACATTTGTATCCCATATTGTATCCCACTGCTGTACTTTGTCATACTGGTCATTATTGTAATCCACAAGATTCAGAGATGGATATGACCATTGGTGACTGTCTCTCCTCAGTAGCCTGGATGGCACCCTCTGGTACTATGAAAGTTAGCCTTAGTTATGGAGCCTGCTTCCCAGTGAGTACTAACTCGAGTTCTCTCCATCATGTGACCAATGCATGTAGTATCTTGAGCAATAAGCTCATTCATCAAGTTCTAGTGGAAGGTTAAGCTAAATGACAGTGGCCTTTGTTATTTTGGGGATACCCTTGATCAACACCAAGTGTTGGGCTTTATATTTGGCAACATCACTTCTGAAAGGAGATTATTCTTGTGTAGGGCAACCCCAATCCAACCCTTTCATAAGTTTATAAAAGAGTAGGCTTCCATTTTTCAATGGAATTTTGGCTTTTGAAATGCCAATTTAATGCTAATTAAACCTGTCCCTAGCCTCTTAGCTTCTGTTCTCTCAGAGTCCCCTCCCCACCTACACCTACCACTTCTTCTCACTTGTGTTCTCCTTATAATCCCTCTGTTAAACCTGTATATCCCCTTCTAACCAATGGTCCCTTTTTAAGTTTCCTGACTTCTACAAGTACTACAAGCTAATCCCAAAGATCTAAAGACATAAGGCTAAGATCCACATAAGAGTGAGAAATGTTTCTCTTTCTGGGTCTGTGTTACCACAGTCAGCATTATATACAATTCCATGTATTTATCTATAAATTTTATAATTTCACTTTTCCTTGTGTGTGCATAAAATACCATTGTGTGTAGGTAACATATTTGCCTTGTCCATTCATCGGTTGATAGACATCTAACTCATTTGTATATCCTATCTAATACAAATAGTATAGCTATGAACATATATGAACATGTGTCTCTGCAACAGGAGAAAGTCTTTTATATAAATTCCCAGGGTGTTATAGCTGGGACATATGCCAGATCTTTATCTAGTTTATGGAGCAAACACTAAATTGATTTCCATAGTGATTGTACCAATTTGCACTCCCATCAAAAATACATGAATGAGGTATAATATGAAATCTCAAAGCGGTTTAATTTGCATTCTCCTGATGTCTAAGGATGGGTGGGACTTCATGAAATTAAAAGAAAATTCATATTGCAAAAGAAATATGAATGGACTGAAAGGGTTGAATAGGAAAAAATTCAGCACACATCTGACAGAAGTATCTAGAATAGATGAAGAACTCAGAAAACCAAGCAATGGAGTGATGACTCAGTGGTTAAGCAAGCTTACCACTCACAGAGAGAACCAAGATTTGATTTGCAGCACCCACATGATGGCTCACAGCCATCTCTAACTCCAGTTCAGGAGGATCCAATGCCTTTTTTGACCTCTTTGGGCTCCTGTACACACGGTACTCATAAGTATGCTCTAGTATACACATATATGAGATAAATTTTGAACTGAACATCAGTTTAAAAGTGGGTTATGGAACTGAACAGAGAGCTCTCAGGAAAAGAAATAAATGACTAGGAAATATTCATCTTGAGTTTTTAAAAATAAATCTTCATTATCAAGGGAATTTTGCTATTGAATTCCCTGGGCTTTCCCTCAGTAGCTTGACATTACCCTAAGTGCTCACAAGATTCTTAGCTCCTAAATGATTTCTTCTCTGAACTCATACACTTAGAATAATAATGACCTCCAAGTGATGTTAGTGAAAACTTACCTGACTTTTATGTCAAAAAATTCCAGGCAAGTATTTCCCAAAATCAGGCACAATGCTGTGAGATATAGCACAAAGCTGAAGTACAGCACTGGATCACAGAAGACATTACTCTACAGCATTTCTTAGTCCCTTCATTCGGGCAGTCATTCCCCAAGAATCATCTTAATGCCCCCTACAGTGTCCTTGATGCTATTTGCTTCCATCAACAACTAGAAGGTGACTTCAAACGTCATTACAAGGCCACAGCCCTCACTTACTGGAAATTCATGGAAGTTAACCAGCACATCTGCCAAGAATTTACCATCTAACATCAAGTTATAACCAACCTAGAAACTGATTCCAGCTTCAACTGTTGAGAATAGAGAAGGCAGACAGACAAGCTAGTTTGTTTTAAAATTATATTTATGTGTGTGTGTGTTTACACATGCACATGTGCAGTGGATAACATAGAGAGTTGGTTCTTTTCCTCCATCACATGGGTCCTGTTATTGAACTCAGTTCATCAGACTTGGCACCAGATGCCTTTAACTACTGAGCTATTCCATCAGACCTGAGAATAATTTTACGATAGTTAATCTTTTAGAGAGCATGCTAGCAGACCTGACATCCCTGTGTTCCCATTGGTAGGTTAGCAGCGATATGACTTTGTGATTTTATTCCAAAAGCATTGTCGTTTTCTCTGCAAAACATGTAAAGAGTGCAAACTCTTAACATCTTTGGAAACAAACCTTCAGATGTCCTTGGGTCCATGTTCTATTTCCTCAAGTTTAAGCTAAGTAGCTAGAACATCTGACTTTTTTTGTCAGAGAAAGCCTACAGCACTTTTCTCCTACTGCCTTGGTGCCTTCTCTCTTCATACTTCATATATCATTTGAAGAACTTAGACCAGCTAATAAATCTCCTTTCCTAACAATCCAGTCTTGGGACACAATTTTCAGGATAAACTTAGAAACATAAACTTTTAAAATTTCTAAGGCGTTTCATAGTTTATCTTTGCAATCATTTTCTTTCCGAAAATAGGAAGGCTGATGCCCACAGAAGTTAGGAACACGTCCAAGAACACTTAGGAATAAACAATGTTAAAAATCACTATTCCAGATAATGTATTTTGAAGTGGAACATGTTTAATACCCAAACTTTGAGGGAAAATGTTAGTTTAATTGCATTTTATAATATAACTTTTCTTCTGAACATGAAATTTAATACTAATAGGTATTGTAAAGAGTTAGTACTCTACTGTACATGTACCCCTCAGAAAACTCTCTTTGACTTGCAAGTTATTTCTATATTGAAGTGTGTTTTACTTAAAATGATACTCTAAATAGAGAATCGGGGCTCTGATGTTAGCTACCATGTAAGTGTTTAAAACTAAGCCAGGTATGATTAGTGACATGTTCCTGTCATATAGCACTCAGAAGGCTAAAGCAAGAGGATCACACTTCGAGGCTAGCCTAGGCTACATAGTGATACCTTGTCTGAAAATAAAGAATATCACTCATAAATTGTTAAAATGTATAACAAAGGTGAAATTTCCTTCAGTAATGTTCAGAGTATGGAGTTTATAGTTTTAAGAGACAGAGCAAAGCTAAATAGGCCTTATTCTGCCTTTTGAGTCTACCAATTCAAATTGCAACATGAAGTGGGAATTATATTTTCCCAAAGAGTAGTTCATAAATATAAAGGTGTCTCTCTGTATAATTTATAATTAATAAGAGGTGGAAAGAGATCAGCAAATCTATAATTCTACCATTTTTCTATTCTCTTTCTACTGGAAAAACCTGTGTTCCCCATTTCTTAAACCCTCAATTCTTCTACATGCTAGTATTTTGATTTAACTGATTGACACGTACAAAGAGTCATGCTTGACATGCACAAGAAATCTGCAGCTATTTGTCACAGGCAGATCAGTGAATAGTGAGCAGAGAAGTCACTGGGTAGTTCTTTCAAGAAAGAGATGTGATGTTGGCCATTAAAATCTTTCCAACAGGCCCGTATGTTCAGAGAAGGATCAAGGTTACCTTACAAAAACAAAATCAGTGAGAGGAGAAGGTGCATGTTTCGAGACATACAACTGCCCAGAATGCTGACTGACAAGCAAAGGGTGATCAGTCTGCCAGAGTATAACCCAAGTTCTTACCATTCCAGTAACACAGCCTGGCATTTTTAGTTGGATGAATATACAAAAAGCATATTTTACCATTTTGTTGATGCTGACTTGCCAGCAAATTGTGTGTTTTGAGTTGCACTCTGAGTTTCTTACGCATCGCCTACTCTTCTTTGTCCTTATAAATCTGAAATTAAAGCAGCACTAAAAGAACACATAGCTGATGCAGGCAAACTGCAAACAATTATTCTATCTATGATTCTGATGCCTAGACAGACATACCAGATGCCCATATTGATTCATTTTTCATTTCTATTGCAAAATACCAGAGGCAGGCTAGTTTCAGAAAAGAAAGGTATATTAGCTTACAGCTTTAGAGACTGAATTTCCAAGCTCTAGCACCTCTGTGTTTGGTCCCTGGTGAAGGTTGTACCACAACGACAGTAACCTTTGGAAGGAGAGATCACGTGTTGGAAGTCAGAAGTCAGTCTCACTCAGAAATAATTCAGTGTCAAAGGAGCTCACGACTCTTATGAGAGCTGCCTTAAATTTGTTTGGATGTCAAGAGTCATCATGGCCCGAAGATCATATGCAGTCCCTACTTCTCAGCGGCTGCACAGTCTCTCACACTGCACTCCAGGAACCACTGTGCAAACCTCTCTCATCCACACCTCATTCATGCCATAGCAGTAACTCCCAAAGCAGTCTCACTGCTGTTGCTTGAGGGAATTAAACATTACTTGAGACCATTTATGATTCATTTAATAGTAGATGCTGCAGGTAAAAAAAGAGAGAGAAGAAAAATGAAAAGTATCCATTAATCAGCACTGAATACTGATTTTTCTTCTGCAGTCTTTCATCAAATACCTTGAAACATTTGATTTTCTATAATTCCCAAATATTTCCAAATAACTCTGACTTTTTTCCTCTTGAGGATTGAAACTAAGAAGGCTGATGTTTGCGTAGCAGATATTATACTTTACAACAGCACAGTTCTGTGTGAATATAGAACATTCTAGATTTTAAGCAACGCAATCTTTTAATACTAGTCTCTTTCTCTGTCTAAATCCCACTATAATTTGCCCCTCAAAGTACTTTCTCTGCTTGCATATAAAATTACTTCTATCCCTATTGTAGAGCAGGATTTTAGAACTCTTGTTAAAGTGTTTGCACTGGGGAATTGTCATTCTTTGTTGGGGAATGTCTTGATAGTTTTCACAATGACTTGAAATCATTTGCAATATAGATCACACAGGAAAAGAATCTCCTTCAGTTCCTTCCAGTCTCCCAAGATTCAACCCCTTCTGAAACTTTCTCTTTGGCTCATTGAAGATCATTATTAACAGAGGGATAACAACAGCTAGACCCCATTCATGACCAGCATCTCTATGCTGCCTTCAATGCTTTTGCAATGACTAGTTAGGAACGACAGAAGACAAGCTAATGTGTATCCAACTAATGGCAACACAGTTCTTGAAGGAGTAAACTGGAGAATGAAGAGAATGAAGAATAAAATGTTCTGCAGTTAAGAACAATTGTGTTTTGGCCATGGACCCAAGATTGGTGTGTAGCACTCAGATGGCAGCTTATAAACCTCTGTAACTCAAGTTTTAGGACATTCAATGCCCTAAATCCTCTGATCTCTGGAGGTGCAGCATACCTGAGATGTCTGCATGCATGTAGGCACACACACATACACATATATATTTATAAATGCATATTTTAGAAAGTAAGAGAAAAAAAGAAAACGATTTTTAGACCCAAAGTAAAAATTTAATTTAGCATCAAATGGTTTCTAATCATTTATTTTCTGATTCAGTTTTTATATAAACATAGTTTGTCTTTATTATCTTGTGAAGGAAGCTGTTCCTAGCCTACACTGATTACTGATTTCTACAGTTTTGTGTTTATGTCTATGGCCTCTCTGTTAGATAGTTGTTACAAAAAAAAAAAAAGAATCATGACAGAATTAGCTCTCAACTGTGAAGCTCTTTGCTTGCATCATGAATGCCTAAATTATAGAAAACTGTAACTATGCAGTTTCTACTTGTATTTCATAAATGTTTTCATTGTGATATACCCTTCAGGACATGTTACTGTGATCACGTGTCCTCTGGTCAGCTTTGAGCCATGACTGAAAAGAATGCAATTCACACGCAAGTATCTGATGTGCTACTCATTTATAAACCTGAAAGACAGTTGAGCCAGCTTATCTGTTCCTTTTGTACCATTTTTATTTTTAACATCATGAAGGTCTTTTGAAATTCACCCTTCCCTCCTGGAAAGCTCCAAATAACTAGTGCTGGTTCCAAAACTGGCCTTGCCAATATTTTGCTACTTATAGTAAATCCCTGGCTGGTATTTACATTGATAATCAATCTTTGTTTGCTGCTTAATCCATTCAAATTTCCTCTTGATGGAAGTGATTTCATTGAACAGAGGATACTGCATGCAAATAAGGACACTTCAGCTACAGAAAAGCAGCCATCAGAACACATTACAGTCTAACAGTAGAGAAGAAATTAATCTCACAGTGGCTTCACTTCAAATTGGTATGATGTCCCAGTAATAAATTCCTGCCCAGATGGAATAATTTTCTATATCATAAATATTTTAAAACACTTGATCTGTATTAAAACTTGTCAGGATTGAAACTAACTTTGGATATTTTGAATATTTTTAAATGAACGTTAAGCAGATAAGTGTTTGGTTACTTTGAATGCACTTCAAAATTATTTCACATTTTCCAAAAGCTTGTTCTATTACGTACACTATTTAACACAAAGAAAAGATCATCAAATGCTGCCATTGTCAGACTTGGAGCACCAAAAGAAGGCTAAACTTCTTTTACATTAATACATTAACTACATCTCTATTGTATTTAAAGACATTTATCAGTCTTTTCTAATGAAAATAATTCTGAAAACAATCATTATTCTTTTCAACTAAGGTCTTAGATTTGTATTGCCAATTCAATTATTCTTTTTAAAAAAGTCCATTTTTTTCATAGTGGTGAATGCAGGCTTTTGTAGTGAGGAATCTCTACTGTCACATACAGAAAATATCTTCCACAGCACTGTGTTTAATGATGTCAGGGTACTCAAGATGGTGGCCTTAAGGAGAGAAGACATTGGCTTCATCATGCCAAGGGCAGAAGCCAACTCCAGAGTTGATGTTAATCAGTTAGGAATTGCAAGTTTGCAGGAGGTAAAATTCAGCGCTCATTGGCTTACATCAACTGTCAAGACAGTATGCTGTGGGGAGAGCTGGCTTTAGGGTTGCCAATGCTCCAAATCCCATGTGCTTTTACAGATTAGCATCAGCCCTTAAATTATATCTGGGAGTAAACTGGAAATCAGCCTGGTATCTTTAGTCTAAGTATTAGATAACCAAACAAGCAATCCAAAAAGCAATGGGAGATTTAGACATTAGCAGATGTTTTAACATCTCTAGAAAAATAATCAGCCTTGGAAACCAAGGAAATACTTTTAATGACAATGACATGGAGCTCTGTTCTTATATGATAGACTGTGGACAAGTTTCTCCAGAGGTGTGGACCTTCCAGCTTGAAAAGCTTCAAAGGCAGGAAGGCATTTGTCCAAGCATGTAGTACTTTGGCCATCTCCTACTACATCATGACTTAAGAGATGCTTATGAAATAAGCAAGCATTCAATTAAAAAAACTCAGCTTAGGTTTTGGATGTTACTATTCATTATTTGAATTAATTTCAAAAGTAGCAAAGAAATAATATGGAAGACAGTTGGTTCAAGGTAGGTGTAGAAGAGACCTACACCTACTAGAGGAGAGAAACTAGAAGAATGAATATACATATATAATGTATATATGCATATATGTATGTGTGTGTGCTTTATTTTAGTTGATTGTAGATCTAGTGAGGTTGGTAAGATTATTTATTAACATTATTCAGATGTCAATCATATTCACTTGTCATCTCTCAGTTAAGCCTAGAAATTGATGTGGGATATCCTCTTATATGCTGTAAAGATGTGTTGCTCTCATTGGTTGGTAAATAAAGCTGGTTTGGCCTATGACAAGGCAGGATAGGGCCATGTAGGAAATCCAAACAAAGATAGAGGAGAAGGAAGGAGTCTTAGAGATTCCAACCAAATGTGCGGAATTAAGACATGTCAAAAATGAGGTAACAAGCCACATACTATGTGGCAAAGCACAGATAAAAAATATGGGCTAAAATAATATGGGTTAATTTAAATGTAAGAGCTAAAAAGCAATAAGTCTGTACCATCAGCCAAACTTTTATAACTAACATAAGCCTCTGAGTATTGATGCAGGAACTGGATGGCAGGAGAGAAACCTCCATTTAGAAGAAATCAGGAAATCATGTACTTTAGGAAGTACATTTTGTACAAAAGCAAATAGTTTTAAATTAATTCGAATGATTAAGAGTGGTGTCCAAGATTTACAATGATTTATTTTATTAAATAATCACCTGCTTATTTCTTAAAACTTAGAGTTCCCAGCCTTCACACACATAGTTTTATAAATGATGTGAAAATATGTGGAGAGAGGAAAAATTGAAAAGGGTTATCTCTTGACCTTGTCTATAGTAATTCATATTTCATCAGTGAAAATAACATGAAATTGAATTCCTTATTTGTTCTGGTGTCAAAGCTCTTCACAAAGGAGGAGATGATCACACTACCCATCAGCATGTCCTTTTTGACATACTTCAAGGATCCTTCTCAGAACATCTGGTCACTCTCCTATAAATAACCTTGGTGTGCTTGTTGATGGTTATCTATTTCACTTGTTACTCATTTGACAATATTTCTCCAGACAGTTAATAATAATAATAATATACATACATACATACATACATACATACATACATACAAAGTTCTATGAAATCAGGACATGTATCAGCTAAGAATGGTAATTTTCCACACTCTGAACTATATGAACTACATGTGGAGATACAACACTTCTCAAGATAAAGGCACCTGGATATTCTGGAGATAGTGAGACTATGATTATATTTAACTTTTAAACCTTAGGTGTGGATATGGAGGCTACCAATAAGATGCTCCCAGCTCATTGCCTTAAAAGATAGGTACTTTGTTTTTCCTAGTAGCCTTGAATGTTACTAGAAATGGTTAGAGGGAGAAGTGGAGCCCTGTTTTTGATCCATATTCTACTGACTTCTTTGTTGTTTACTACTTCATACATATGATCGTCAATTCTGCTGTCAGCCTACCTGACTTTGGAAATGTCACTCCGTATCTATGGACTTCAGTTGCCTTTCCACAACTTACCAGTAAAAATCATTTTGCTTAGCATAAACATATACGCATTCTGTGATCATGCCTACCTTCCCACATTTGTCTCTTTTTCCACAAATCCCTGGCCAACTAGGGGAGTTCAGAAATCTCCTTTTAAGTTGGCCCTTGATATTCATGTTTGCCATGTTGCTCTGACATCAAATAAATTTAAGCTACATAGTTACTAAGAGGATATATATATGTGTGTGTGTGTGTGTGTATACATATATAATGACTTATGTAATACATATATGGGAATATACATATTTTTCCCACCTATACATCCTGCCTGGCTACTGGCCAATCAGTGTTTTATTAACACAATACCATTGTTGCACAGCACTTAGTCATAAATGGAATATCATATCGCACCACTATTCTCCAATTCTCACGGATCATGACAGAAGAGAAGGAGGGTAGATGATAAGAGCCAGGTATTGGGGAGGACTGCTTGGAAACAGTGTCTTCTGGACACAACAGGACCCAGATTTTGTGAACTCAACAGTAGATATTTGCCTGCAGAAGGTCTGCACATGATCAAGTAAGAAACCATTCCAGCATGGATGATGAGGTATTCACAAACTCCCACAACAACCTAAGGAACTGTTAGCAATTGAATGCTGGGAGAGGAAGAGTCATCTTTCTCTAAGGGTGCAGCCCCTAGTATATTGATTCTGCTCTAGGGGATGGTCCCAAGCTCCTGACTATATAAGCAGCACAAATTTGACTAATTTGTTTATATAAAAAAGGGGCATCTTAACTTAGGATAGGTATCGTGGGGTAGATCTGGAAGGAGATGTGGGAGGAATGTGAAGGAAATAGAGAATACATTTTATTCAACTATAAATTTTCAAAGAATTATTAAAAAGCATTTTTAAAAGAAGTTATTTGGACATTAGCCTGGAGTTGAAATGTACACCTGTACATTTGTATAGTTTTACACCTGTTGTTGGCCCCCAGTTCCTAGTTCTGTTTGAGAAGGTACAATTTGGAGGCACAGCCTTGCTGGAGGAAGTGTGTCGCTGGCACACTTTGAGGATTGGTAGCCTTACCCTACTTCCTACTTGCTCTCTGTGCTCCTTGTGTACAAAGGAAATGCAATCGGCCGTTTTCCTGCTCCAGCTGCCTGATGCCATGCCTTCCCACCACATGAGCTCAACCCTTTGGAATTGTAAGCTAAAACAAACTGTTCCTTCTACAAATTGCTTTTGGTCATGGTCTTTCAACAAAACAACAAAAAGTAGTTGATACACCCCTCTTGTTTGAGCTTTTTGGCCATTGCCGCTTCTCCTTCTACTTAAATACAGCGACTGTGGTAAAGAAGAGCAGTTGAAGAACTGCAACTCTGAGATAAACGTAAGCCCCAACGCAACATCTTTGATAATTCCATGCTGTGCAAAAGAAGCAAATTGCCAAACTGCGTGTGGATAACAAAACAGATTGTGACCACCAAGTAGCCTTTATTACCATGGATTGCAAAGGAACAGACATTTCATTCATTAATTTGGTCAATTTTTATTCCCATGTCTCAGATTACAGGCTGTTCAACTGCAAACCTGATGACAGGGATATGCAGCCAATTACAGGACATGATACTGGATTTTTTTAAGATTTGGGTCATAGTTTTACGATTTTCAGACTGTGAACTATTGAGAAACACGTGCTCTGTTGGATAAATGCGGTCATGTGAGCATTTATCTATGTATTGATAGATAAATACACTTAGATCATGTGTGCAGTGTGTATCACTAGTCATGCTGCGTGACTTCCCTGTGATTTTTCATTTCCTGTTCTGGGACAAAAGGATGCATTCTGTTTATTTCATACTGACAATGGGGCAATGATAGCTTGGCTTTTATAAACTTAAAAGTTATCTGAGAAAAATGAGAAAGATTTTCAGGGTGGCCTTTTAGACATCTGTGTGTGAGATAAAATTTAATTTTTTGCATAGTCATGATACTTAATATTGTTATTTACTATTACAGATGAGGAAAGTGAAACACAGAGAAATTGGGCAAGTTCAATGGGGGTAATTCCAATAAGTCAGAGTTAGGGTTTGATCTCCTAACACTTACACTAAAAGTCCACAGTCACATACACTTTGCTCCAAGCACTGTCCCAAGGAGACACAGGTACAGCAATGTATTATAGTTTAAAGGTCAACATGAAACTTAGTTTTTGAGAGAGGAGAAATTTGCTCTTCTGATTTTATCCTTTGAATTACCCTTTGCCTTTGTGCATACCAGGGCTGCATTTTAATACAGATTTGCCCAGACATGAATGTGGTTCATGCAAATACCAATAAGAAGAACACTACTATAAACCTCATAACATTTCCCCCAAGAGCAAAGGTTTACATTTTCAAGGTCAAACATCAAGGCAGATTTCCAGTCGACAATGAGTGAAAATAAATAAATAAATAAATAAATAAATAAATAAATAAATAAATATTTGAAATGAAGCCAAGTCCATGAAAAAAATGCCCACTTCAAAACCTTAATGAAGGCAATTTGTCAACAATTTCACACATCATTTGCCCACAACCTTTGAAGAAATGGTTTCCCAATTTACCTTCTCCCCTGTGAACTTCAGATCACATGCATTTTAATGAACCATTAATCATCATCGTGCCCAGAAACTAAGACAGAGGAGCACACAATCTGAGATCCATGGTGTGTGTTCTATGTTCTTCTTTTTTTACATCATGCCAGAGAAATGTGTGCAAGATCCTATGAGTCCTTGGTATCTGCTGCTCAAACCTGGAGTGAATTTGTTAGAAAGAGTTAGAAAATCAGAATATATTTTGCAGTGTTTAGAACTTGGGTGTCTAAAACATTTCTAGAGAAGTTAGAAAAGACAAAGACAGAGGAAGAATGGATACAAATGGATACATGTTTCTCTAATGATCAAGAACACCTTTCTATGACATGGAGTCTTTAAGTAATTACTTTAACGTTTTGCAAAGGATTCGCTTTACAAACTAACTTAAACCATTACTGCTGATCACGGTTTCTTAACCAAAGTGCCTGAGGGAGAAGTTGGTGGAAAGTAATTAATAAGACCAAAAAATGAGGTTTGCTGCATGTAACGGATACTGTTTGTAAATCTGGGACTCATAAAGTGCTGTGCTCATGGAAGGGGGAGACACAGATGTTTCTGCTATTTTAGTTAAGGGGAAAAGTGTAAGAACACTTGGAACTACAGCGTTTACCGCAGAAACTATTGTCTCACTCTTCAACATAGATTACAACTTCACTGCGGCATACATGTTTAGACCACATACAAGAATCAAGCAGGGTATTGACACAGCCAAATATCTGTGGCTTTGTATGACAAGGTGAAAAGTGTCATTGACCCAGTGTGTGGGGCTTTTCCAGAGGAGCAGAACCAAATGGCTATTTATCGACCGTCTATTTTTCTATCTCTGCATATATTTAGTATGGTAAATATCTGAGCTCTTTTAGGAGGCTGAGAAAAATATTTTTGAGACCCAGTTCCCAGTGGTTATCAGACCCAGAATCCAAAGAGTAAAGAACCATGCACTACAGTGTTCATAGGGGTCCTAGTACAAGAAGAGCAAGTGAAAGAAGCAGAGAAAAGAGAGCAAGGGGAGGAACAGGGGGAGAAAGAGAGTAAAGGAAAATTGCGAGGAGAGAGAAGAAGAGGGGAATCTATCTTTTAATCTTCACAGCTGTCAGTAATTTGGTTGATACCAATCTTATGCCGGTGAAGAAATGTCATCACAGAAAAATCCAGAAACAATGTTTTCTCAGTTCTCACAGTCAAGATGACCTATAAAGTTATCCCTGATGCTCCATTAGTGAGGCATATGAGTAAAAAGTGGGGGCAATGAAGAGATGGAGGAAGACTTGGGAAAGCTGACATGTTTTCTCTGTAATTATCTAGGTAATGTAAAATAGTGGAAACTCTGAGTGTAAACATGACTAAGGGCATGCTCTGAAAACTGATAAAGCACTTTTATTCAGGATAGACTAGGATGATGGGAACATTTTAGCCATTGTTCCATTTTCTCAGAATTGTGTTTATTATACCATTCAAGCTGAAATCACTCACAATACTAGCAGCATAATTTTTGTGCATATGGCATGAGTAGATGTATGTTTTGTGAAATAGAGCTCAGAAAAAAAGCCTGTTTGGATGTGACATAATGGAAAAACCTGTATATAGTTTTTATATCAAAAATGAGGAGAATAAAATACATCTGTGACACTGGTCTGTTGTTATCTCAGTCTGGCTGACTTCACTTCCAATAAAGGAGGTATAGTGAGCAGTGGAAACACTGCATATTAACTAATAAACAACTGTGAGGTATCTGTTTAGACGTGGGTTAATGAAAGCAGGCGATGATAGCTCATAGGGGTCTTTTGTCTGAAAATGTCTCAATCCCAGTGTTTGTAATCGGTAGCCAACTTCCAGGATAAATACACCGATTCCCCTGGGTCACACAGAACAGGCAGAGACGTGGATAAATATCACCAAGCTCTGAGATGAAGATAAGATCCTGAGAAGTAATTCTGAGTAGCCATGAATAATCAGAAACCACCTCTTTTGATTTGGCTGTTCAGTTTTGTTCAACACAGCAATTTAACCCAAGGAATGTATGTGTCTCCCAAGCACACATGAGCTGCACTGAGAGTTGTTCCGATTTTTCCTCATTTTGAAAATAAATATGAAAACCTAAAATATAAGAGAAGGGATCTCATGTGGTCTACATGGTGACATAGTTTAAGGTATATTGCTGTTCCCCCATAAGTGTTCAGTTTTTAGAAAGAAAATAGCCAACGTGGTGGAGGGGCACTTGGAAATGTTCCTTTTCTCTCTTATTTCCATGTGTGTGACATCTGTTCATTGTGGGGATCACTCAGTACTGGGGATCTCACAGCACAGCTCTAAAGCACCCATGCTCATAGCTTCTTGTTCTCAGTGTCCTCGTGTTACTCTAATATACTAAGATGAAGTCACACTGGTGAGATGCCAGAGTTTGCTTTACTGTGACATTACACCACAGTCTTTGACGGAAACATCAAGATGTTTGTCAGTCCATAAAGTACTATTAGGTAGACAACCCCTTTTCTAATTAATCCTTGTGCACATATAAAGTCATCTAGAAAACTTAGTGCCTTATTATTTTTCTCACTGTTGTGACAAAAAATACTCAATAAAAGTATTTGTTGAAGGAAGGGGTTGCTCTGACTCACAGTTTGATGGTGCTGTCTATCACAACAGGGAAGGCATCATATGGGAGCTTGAGGCAGATGGCCACAGTGCATCAGCAGTCTGGAAACAGAGATGGATGTTAGGGCAATGTTTGCTTTTGCATTTCTATCCAGGATGGTGGCGCCTGCATTCAAGGTTGGTCTTAATTATTATTATGTATAATTACATATTCTTATTACTTGTGTGAGAACAGTAAATCCATGCCACACATTCTCCACTGTCTTGATCTACAGCAAAATGGATATGTAACTTTTAAGTTGTAGAACTCTTCAGGGAGCTTAAATGAGACTCAATGGCTTTTGAAGATGCTGTTCCAAGTTGGTATTTGGGTTATACTCTACCTTACTGTGTATGGTAAAGTTTCTGTTTTTATTTAATTATGTCACCTTATTTACTCAATCACAAAGTGTTTCATAATGAATTCCGTAAGCCCTAGAATATTTGAGAAATTACCAAAACTCAGAAGGTATAAAGGGCTATGAATTTTCCTACGTTATTAGCCTTATTGATAAACCATTTCTGAATAGAGCAATGACAGATAACAATGGTAAATGTGGTTTATACACAAGACCTACAAGCCCAGATGATTAAAATTGGGCTTGGGAGATGAGAGGGTAAAATAAGCACTCTTTTTACATAGTACCATGGAACTAAGACATATGCATAGTGTACTATGTAACTAAGACATATGCATCATGTGCCTATTTCCTCACTTTGCACAATTTTATATCCAATGAAAACTTATGTTATAAAGACCCCACTGAAGACGATCATTAAGGCATAGTTTATATCTGGTTGAAAGTATTTATTCCAGCCAACTGGGACGACCCTCAGGTATTCTGAATCTAAGCATAGTCCCATGCAATTATACTAAGGGGCTTTCAAAGGCAAAAACCATATCTTGCTATCTTGCTCTACAGCAACAAGGATAGGCTTTCCTCGAGCAAGCAGTATAACAGAAGTTAAGATAAGCAGTTAGCTACAGGGGGTTCTGCACAAGCAGACAGTTTAACAGACGTTAAAGTAAGTTAGTGGGGGTATCTTGACCTCAGGTTCACAGAATAGAGTTGAACAATTTTCCATGAGAGCCTCCATCAAGGAGATTAAACTCTAGTTAAATCCAAAGTAAGAGATGGAGGAATCTCTGCACTGTCTTGCCCAGTCACACTAATATACATTAACAGTAAACCATGAAAAGAAACTGTATCATTCGGATGTACACACATTTAAATTTACTTAGCATTATAGGAAAGAAGAAATAATGTTCTAATGTGTACTTAACTCATTAGGGATCATGGTAACAGAGTATTCATTTGACTCACTGTCTTCCAAGATTTCTGTTTCCACACAAAGTCTTGCAGCACATGCATTTGAGGACTGAGTTACTGGCTGATACTGTTTGTGTAGAATCTCTTGAAACTGCTGAAGGGAGGAAATACTCTGCTGCCTATAAAAGCTTTTAGGAGATTTGAACCAACTGTTATTTTCATCGTTTTAAAATAACATCACATACTTATGCCCAAACTATCTTGGTTCAAAGTCATCACAAAAACATTCAAATGAAAATATGGCTTCAAAAACAGTCTAGTAAAGGGGTGACAGTCCTTTGGGTTTATCAGCATTGCGGAGCACACAGCACTCAACCACAAAGTATTAGAAGAGGGAGCACCATCCATGGATTTATAATGACATTAATATGATATTTCTGTGGTTAATGATGGGCAGATGTCATGACAGAAGCCAAGCAGCAGTTCAAAAAACTTCAAGCTATGCAAACAAGTTTGCAGGGTTGCAGAATTAGAACAAAAGAAGTAGCTATTTTAGACTGTGTTTATCAAGATGTTGCTATTGAATTTCAGATTTTTGCCCCTGTCTATTGTTTGTGGTGTTTCTAATTGCCATTTTCCCTTGCCAGAACCTTTCTCTCAGCTTTTAAAAATTTCCAGTCTCCCAAACATGATGCTTCCAAGTAAGACTCATTCTGTTTCAAGTTGAGAAGTTTAACTAATTTGAGGATTGTAAGGAATTGTTTTTTAAAAATTAACTCATCCAATTTTCTCATCTTAAATAATGTGGTCAATGTGCTGTAGTACTCTAGGACAGAAGTCTGTCTTCCTTCCAGACTGTTCTGGGACAAACCATTAGAATGTGGTCTCCAGCACATGAATAATTGTAAGAAAATAAAATCAATTGTTTTCATCAACAAATTTCTGAGTAATTTTCTTAATTTAAGAACACTATATATATTGTTACAAAGGATTGAACCTTTTGGGGGAAATTTTTAAAAACAAAAATAATGCATTCAATTAGGTCTACCTGTTTAACAAGAAAAATAGCATACTTAGCATGCTTCTCCAGAGGACAGCAGCCTGGAGGAAAAACAATCTGGAAAGAACTGCCACAAGATGTTTTCTTGTGATTCAGGCCGTGCCCACAGAATTGCAAGAAATTTAGTCTCCTTCCATTCTTCTCAATTAGCTCACTGCCTCATTAGCTAGGGGTGTTTTATAGGAGCGCTTATTCCTGTTCCTCTTGTATCCATGATAAATGGAAGAATTCTTACTCTAAATTCTGTCACTTCTCCAGATGGCTGTCAGAAACATCTCCTGTCTTCTATTAGGAAGTAAAGATGAGGATAAGAAAGCATCTACAGAAAGTGATGTAATCATATAACTTCTCCAGTACTTTTCCTGTTATCCCAGTACTTTGGAGACTGAGACAGGAAGATTAATATGAGTTCCAGGCCAACCTGGAATACTAGCAAGATCTTAAATTGCCTTAGAAAGAGAGAGGAGGTGGTGTTGGCAGGGTTTTCATGATTCTGTGCTAAAGCAGTGGTCAGAAATCATGACAAGGTGTCACCATCCTTCTTATGTAGGATACCTTAGTGGTATTTTATGTGAGGGAGAAGGTTCAAAGCTTGTAGTTGGAAGAATTTGCTCCATACAGCTCAGCTCAAGCGCTCATTAGGAGAAAAAAATCTTGAGGCAAAGTATTTTATTCATTGATCACTTGGGAGCTATCTGACATAATTCTGTGCTGTCAAGGAGACAAAGTGGGTACAAAGAGTCCACCTTAAGACACACGGTGCAATAAATGTGAGAACTTGAGAGCTAGTTCCAGAAGAACAGTAGCTACTTCCTGCCGAATGAGATCACAAACCCCAGCAGGGGAGGCAGCCAGGACTCCTTTTGGAGGTAACTATCATGAGGTTGAGGACAATGAATTTGAAAGGGAAATGGAGAAGGATGAGAGAGACTGAAGACAAGGAGGTTGACTGAGGACAGGGATCTCCTAAAGCACTTGCTGTAGACACACTCTGTGAGAAGTTTCGCTTTTGGGGGTGTATTGAGCTAGTCAGACAAAGTTCCTGGTCTTGTCTTCCAAGCTGGCATGATTCTTTCTGGATTTCCTAGACCTACTTGAGTTGGAATGCATCTACGCTGGAGAGAAACTTGTAGGACTTGGAAAGGAGCCAATACCTGCCCCCTGATGCTTAGCAGAGGAAGAAGCCTTGATGCCTTACAGAGATGGATGGAAGACAAGGGAGGAAATCTAGGAGCATTTCTCTGCCATTTTATATTTTTTCTGCATTTCCCTAGTATTTCTACCTCTTGGAGCACACATGTAGACTCCACTATGTTATTTTAGGGAGTGATTTAGACAACAAATCCACGCAAGTGGTATCCATACGCAGCATAAGCAGATTAATTTGTAATGCTTTATAGCAGATCATTGCTGAAAAATTAGTGATTGTAAATAATGTGAAATTATTCTAGAAGAAGGAAGTCTAAAATTGTTCTCACTAGGCTACTGTCAAGGTGTTAGAAAGCCTGTGCTCCTTGTCTTTAGGGAGGACTCTATCTCCTTGCCTTAACTAGCTTTAGGGCTCTCTGCCCAGTGGCCAATCTTACCTTCTCTCTTCTCACCACTGCTACAACCCTTACAGCTTTTCTCTCAGTGTTTGACCCTCTTGTCACTGTCTTAAAAAGTCACTTGTGATCCACCCACATAATCTTGGGGACACACTCCTCATTTGAAATCCTTAATTAATTACTACGATCCAGTCTTTTACTGTAGAAGGTATTATTTTCATGTTCATGTGATTGTTTTCTCTGGTATCCTTGGAAGAACCATGATTTACAGTCTTTGCAGCTACGTGTAGAGATCCTAGGTAAGGACCCCTTGAAAACTAAGGTTTTATATCGTAAAGGTGACTATGAGGTAACACAGAGGGGTCACTTCCATGAAACAAAAACCCAGTGTTATTTATTCAGAATTCTCATTGAAAAGAAAGGCATAGAATACAGGTATAAAAGAAAGTATTTTATTGAACTTGAGGTTTTAGAGGGTTAGAGTTCATGATGGCCAACCAAAGGCATGGCAGAAGGAACTGCTGATAGATTAACATCTTGAATCTCAAGCAGGAGGCAGAGAGCATACTGGGAATGACACCAGCTGTCTTAGCTAGAGTTCTTACTGCTGTGATGAAACACCGTAACCAAAAGGAAGTTGGAGAAGAAAGGGTTTATTTGCTTTACACTTCGACAACATAGTCCAACATTGAAGGAAGGCAGGACAAGAATGCCAGCAGGGCAGAAACCTGGAGGTAGGAGCTGATGCTGAGGCCTTACAGGGGTGCTGCTTACTGGCTTGCTCATCATAGCTCGCTCAGCCTGCTTTCTTACAGAAGTCTGGATGATTTACAGTATGATAGACACTATCATATCAATCACTAATAAGGAAAACACCCTACAGGCTTCCCTACATCCAGATCTTATAGAGGCATTTTCTCAATTTAGATTGCCTCCTCTCACATGACTGTTGGGAGGAGCCGCTTGTTGGTCCCAGCCATCCAGAACCAAAATAACCACAGAGAAACTGTATTAATTAAATTACTGCTTGGCTCATTAGCTCTAACTTCTTACTGGCTAACTCTTACATCTTAGTTTAACCCATTTCTAGTAATCTGTATATCACCACGAGGTCGTGGCCTAGCAGCAAAATTTCAGCATGTCTGTCTTTGGTGGTGGCGGCTTCATGGCATCCCCTGGCTTTGTCTTCCTTCTCCGAGCATTCAGTCCAGTTTTCCCTGCCTACTTAAGCTCTGCCCTATCAACAGGCCAAGACAGTTTCTTTATTCATTAATGGTAGTCACAGCACACAGAGGGACTCCCACATCACATGACTCTAGCTTGGGTCAACTTGACACAAAGTCAGCCAGCACACCAGTCTTTGGAAACCTCAAGCCTGCCCCAGTGACTCGCCTCTTCCAATAAGGCCACACCTGATTCCTCCTAAACATTTCCACCAACTGGGTGTCAAATACTCAAAACACATGAAATTATGAGGCCATTCTTAGTCAAACCACCGTATTATACTTCCGGGTCTCCATAGGCTGTGGCCATACCAAAGTGCAAAACGTAATTAGTTCAAATTCCAAAGTTATTATCATCTTTTACTCTCAATGTCATTTAAAAGTCCAATATCCAAAATTTCTTCAGAAGCTCAAGGCAATTTCTTAATTATAACCCCCTATGAAATCAAAAGCCAATTACAGACTGAAAATATCCAGTGACATAAAATATACATTACCCTTCTTAAAGGGAGGAATCGGAGAATAGGGAAGAAAAAACTAAGAAACATCAAAGCCAGCAGGGTAAACTAAAAATCCTCAAGTTCCATATCCAAGGTCAAAGGTTTAAACGGCTCTGTCCCTCCAACTTTACTACCTTCAAGACCCCTCTCTCTCTCTCTCTCTCTCTTGCTCATTCCACTCCCATGTATAGCTCTCCATGGTGACATTCCATGTCTCTAGCATCTCAAACTTCTCAGAGTATTCAACACCATCCACACTCCACTTTACATCCCCGCCAAAGAGTGATTACTGACACTCATGCCATGGCATCAGTAGGTCTCTCCAGCCCTTGCACTGTTGCTGTCTTACCATCATATTGAGACTCTATCAGCAAACTTTTCAAATTTCTAACTTACAAGTGAAAAGTTAATAATTAGACAGTTACTATAAAAATTACAGTAGAAAATTATACTACCACTATTTGGATCAGTCTTCCTTAGTCAGCAGGTAGGAAGATGTTTGAAACAGATAAAAGACAGAGACCCTCAGCGAAAAGATACTTTTTCATCAGAGATGAAAGTAGAGCCAACGGCTGGAGAGATGGCTCAGATGTTAAGAGCACAGGCTGCTTTTCCAGAGGTCCTGAGTTCAATTCCCAGCAACTACATGGTGACTCACAGCTATCTGGTGCACCTTCTGGCACACAAGCGTACATGCAAGCAGAACACTGTATACATAATAAATAAATAAAATCTTAAAAACAGAAAATAGAGCCAAACAAAATGAATGAGTTAAAAATACAGCAACAAATTATAAACTTAAGGGCAGGCTTTGAAGAGCAGATTAGAGAAAAAGGAATCAGTCAGTAGAAACTAGAACAACTAGAATTATTCCATCCAAACAATCCAGACAAAATACATTGACCTGTATCTGTATCTTTGGGACCAACAGAAGCACAGTGATTAATTTTATTTGTTTAGACAATGTATTCTGATATCTGATCAAAAACTATGCTAGATGTTTCTATAAAAGTACTTTTAGAAGAGACTAAGAGGTACATTGCTAGACTTTGAATAATATAGATTGTTTTCCAGAATGTGGTTACCCTCATCTAATCAGTAGAAGACTGGCCCCACCGCAAGGATTTCTCTCAATCCAAATCTTCCCTGTGTCTCTAGTCTGCTGGGTCAAGTATCACCTACTTTGGTCTTGTCGAACATCTATAATTGCTTAAGCTGATTCCTTAAATATCTTATATATCCTGTTGGTTTTATATCCTTGTATATTGCCAGGTTATGCACAGAAAGGATAAAGTCAACCCTTATGTCTCAGTCTCAAATTGATAGAAAAAAATCAAGCAGAGCTGGAAGAGAAGTAATGGAGAAAAACACTGGGAAAAATGGTTTAAAAAGTGATGCAGGAAGTTGAGTGAAACTCTGAGCAAATGCATGGACAATTCAGATACCTGTCACTGGCAGAGTTATGAATTAAGATCAAGAAACAACCTGTAAAGTAATGAGCAGAGAATGCCTTGTCTTTAGAAATAGAGTTCAAATGGCAGTAGGTATCTGAGACAGCAAGAAGATCTGGAAGAAGTCATGCAAGGTTTTCAAGAGCTGAACATAAGGAAAAGTAAAACTCGAGCTCAGGGTCTAGCAAAATCAGAGGAGAAACAAGACCGCCTCAAATGAGGGAAGCTCACACTGCCAGAACCTGTCAGCGAGCACAAGGATGCAGAATACAGGATAAACTCAGAAATGCAGTTGTGTTTATGTGTGATAACAGTGAGCATATGGAATCATAATTAGCTAAAATATGGTGCCATATTTAGATATTTTAAAACAAAATTACTAGCTATCAGTTTTATAAAGTACAAATGGAATTTTTATGTTTAAAACTGCATTGATGAACTCCAAGTTGAAATAAATGAGAAATAAATGAGATTCATAGATTGAAATACTCATAAAAGAATGTGAATTCTCCTTGACTGCCATACAAGTGCAGTATGATTTCTATTAAAATACTATGACAGCTTCTTGACAACATAAATGTACTATTGTAAAACATGATAATATGGAAAAGGAAGATCTCTCTCTCTTTCTCTCCCCCTCTCTCACTCTTTCTCTCTCTCCCTTTTCTCTTCACACTGCTTAATCTGTGTTAAAACTTTTTCTTATAAAACCAACTTTATTTCATAAAAAGTAAAAGATGTTAGAGTGCTGAAAGGAAGAAAGAACTAGGAAGAAGGACCAGACCCAACCTAAGACTTGTCGCATCATGGCATCAGTCATGATTGTTGTGATAACAGAGAAGTGGAGGCATAGTGGACCAAGCCAGACAACTAGAAATGGAGCTATCCATATTCATCCAGCTTGTTTTGAGAGAGGGAAGGAAGGAAGGAAGGAAGGAAGGAAGGAAGGAAGGAAGGAAGGAAGGAAAAATAAGAAAGAAAGGAAACGGGGAAAGAAGAAAAAGATAAAAGCAAAGAAAAGATTTGGGGAAAGAACCACTTTTTAAACTAATGGAACATGGAGAATTATGTGTTCATAAGCACAAAAATTATGTACAAACAAACCTTATGTAAGTCTTACCAAAATTTAACTCAAAAAAAAAAACCTACAAACTTAAATATAAGACATAAAATCAAAAAGGTTTAGAAAGTGAAAAAAGTCTTATAAGCTGCGGTTATAAACCAATCTTAGACTTGAAAACAAAAGCCTGGATTGTGTAGGAAGATAACTTTAAATTGTATTGCATTTAAATTATCAGCATGGAAGCATGTAAAAGGATCTGACAAGGGAGCACAGATCTGACAAGGGACTCTCATCTCTGTTATATGATTGTTTGGGTCTTTTTATAAAATCCTAAACCTCTAATAAAAGTAATCTAATTAG
Organism: Chionomys nivalis; assembly: GCF_950005125.1. Classification (NCBI taxonomy): domain Eukaryota; kingdom Metazoa; phylum Chordata; class Mammalia; order Rodentia; family Cricetidae; genus Chionomys; species Chionomys nivalis. Next base: position 10,486,706 of record NC_080100.1, on the reverse strand, counting down.
GCAACAGATAGAACATGTAGACCATGAAAGCCACTGCACTAGAGAGGATCTACCAACAGCAAACAAACACAAAAATATGCTAACGTTATTAGCCACTATGTGACTTCAAATTAAACCACAACAAGTCATGAATAGACACCAATCACAATATTCCAAATTTGTTTTATCTATGATCTTCATTCCGTGAAATCAAGTTGTGTTCATGATTGCACAACATTAGGCATGGTAATAGTAATTTATGTCATGTGTCCGTGTTACATCAGAAACAAGGAGAGTATAAAAGAAAGAAAATCCAGGTCCAGAACACAGTGGCTAACAGCTTTTATATGGTCCATAGTCCTTTTCTTAGGGTGTCATCTATTCCTCTCTCCTAAAGACTGCTGACCTGTCTACTACTCAACCTCATGTGCATCATACCCAAAGAATCAGTCTTCCTAACCATGAGGGATCTCATACTGCTTAATAAATATTTTGCCGCCTCTGCATGCTCAAATGTGATGCTGCGTAAATGGGGAACTGCATGAAAAACTCTTGGAGGGAAGCTGTGTCTGAAGAGACACACAGATTAGAACTGCAGTTCTGTGGAGGGACAGGAACGCTGCAGGTCCAGAGGTCAGTCCCTTTATCTTGGGCTAGTTATAGCCCTCCATATCAGCCATTCCGTGCCCTCCTCTATATCAGAACTAACATCAGAACTAACTAATCATGGAATTTATAACTTTATAGACCACTAGTTTCGACCAATGTAAGAGCTAAGATTGCCATCGGACAGCATCTCGGGCCTATAGAAAACCTTCCCTTATAATAAGTGCTGTAGCTGCGCCTCTATTGCACCCCCATGTATTTTAAGATTGCCTTGAGTTCTGACTTTCTTTGTTCTTTAAAAACCATAAAACTACATGGCACTGCTTCCACATTGGAACCTGGAATTTGGGGTAACCGAAATCTGTGTTCCTGGGCCATGGCCATTCAAATGCCTCCAGAATAAACTACTTCTTATTCCTTTAAAATAACAGTAACTCAAATGTTTTTAAAAATAAAAAAAAATCAGATGATGAAAGGGAATGAAGACAAAGTGGATCTTACAGCTTAGCAGTGTTCTGTTTTTAAGTAACCAAACTTGTAGTTATCGTGTGATCCAGTAATTATATGCTTAGACATTTATTCCATAAAAGTAGATACTTATGTCTGTACAAAGGCATATATGGATTTTATAGCAGCTTTACTGCAATAGCCATGAAATTGAAGCCACGTAGAAGTCTTTCAGTGAAGGAAAGGTTGAACAAACTGTGGCATGTCCCCAGTGACCCATGCAACCTGGGAGAATACTCCTAGAACTATCTGAGCCAAAAAGAACAGTTCTAAACATAAGCCACATGTATTCCTTTTGTACTCATTACTCTTCTCATTGCCATGGTAGAATCCCTGACACATTCAACTTCATGGAGAACGGGTCTATTTGGATTATGGGTGGGGTGTACAACCCATCACGGCAGGAAAAGGCACAGTTGCACAGGAGCATGTGCCTGGGATGCCTCACTTCACATTCTCAGTAGAACAGGAAGCGAGTGCACAGGAGGTGGAACTGGACTGTGAACCTCAAGTCCAGCCCCAAAAACCCGTGTCTTCTAGCGGAACTCTACATGCAAATGATCTCACGACTTCTCCAAATAATGTCAAATTTAGAAAACAGTACATAAAACATGAGTTTGTGGGGAGTGCTTTACATCAATCTATAATGTAACATTTCTAAAGTGAAAAAGTTATAGATTGAGAGCTGATTAGAGGTTTGGGAAGTGATGTGGGAAGGTGATGGTTTTGTTCTAAAAGGATAGTGTAGCCCCTTGTGAAGATGGAACTATTCTGTCTTGACTATATCCCAGATGTGATGCTTTAGTATTAATCAATGTCACCATTGGAAGTGTTATGGATTGAGTCAGCATCTTATCCCTCCATTCACATTTTAAAAATTATATCATCTCCACCCTTTGCTGCTGTCAACATAGTAGTATTAGGCAGGGATCCTTTAGGGGACTGCTTGTTTACATGAGATCATGAAGGCACATTCCTTACTTACTTACTTACTTACTTACTTACTTACTTACTGCTGTTATAGGAAGTAAAAGCTGAGTAGCTCTCTTTCTCTCTACTATGTGAGGACCTAGGAAGAAGGAAGAGAAGAAGATCCTATCAGAAACAATCTATATTGCTACATTGATCTCAGATTTTTAATATCCAGGACTGAACATTTACTCTCTATTGTTTAAGCCACCCAGTGCATGGAATTTAGTTATGGTGGGGCAGAGTGCACTAAGTCAGGGAGAAACTGGATAGAGAGTGTGCTGGGCCCAAGTACACTATGTCTTTCCTCCTGTGCAAAACAAGTATTTTATAATGTCTCAGCCTTGATACAGCAGGCAGGGACTTGATCCTGTGTCAACTTGGTATGCCAGACTTTGTTGACTCCCCAGGGGAGGCCTTACACCCTCTGAAAAGTGAATGAGGGTGGGATGTGGGGGATGAGGGGCAAAGGAGAAGGGGAAACAGGATGAACTGGGGCTGATATGTAAAATGAAAAATAAATTTAAATAAAAAAGTTTCATTGAAAAGAAATGTTCTTTTGTTTTCAGAAATGTTTCTAGTTTGGAAGTATCTTTGAGATGTACTGGTAGGGCATAAGGTAAGAGGCCTCACTCATGTGGTACACCCCCCAACACATATATACATATATATACACATACACATATGTATACATGTACATACACATACACACATACTTATATATACACATATATACATACACACATATAAATATACACACCTATACACACATATGTATACATACACAACACACACATATATACAAACAAATATACACATGCACACACATATAAACATACACATACATACACACATACACACACCTATGTAGCTTTGTCATGTGTTGGGAAGTCACTGCTGCTCTCCCGGCAGTTAAGAAACTGAGCCAGCAGGAGGTAAGCTGGCCTGAACAGAGTTGGACAACAAATGTTACTGAAGCTTTCTTGGAGACCTCTATTTCAAATAGCCTTCTTGGAAATGAATGAATTTACATGACTGTAGAAGAAGATGGATTAGCTTTGTATCCCCGGGGTCACTAGAGAAACTGCATCCCCACAGATTAGGCGACCAGGAGCGAGGTGACTTTCTATCCCCAGAAAAGAAAAGGAAATGTAAGTGACTGATAACTGAAGGTGCACCTGCACACTAAGCCACCTATAAAGCAGAGGAGCTGCAGGATCAAGGACAAGAAATGGTCACAATGAACATCCTGTTGGCTCTTCTATCCCCAGCACTTGGATAAGGTTTTCCTGTGTGTTCCTGGAGAATGTAAAGTGTGCAGGGGAAAAAAGTCTCTGTAGACTCCATTCAAATACAAATATGCAAGGAATGCACAGGAGAAGCAGAGATCCTCTGTTTGTTTTGCATTAGGGATGGATTCCTGATATTCACAGTCCCAAGGCCAGTTCCTAGAAACCAACTGTCTTGCTTTGGCAGACTCCGTAGAAAGCATTATCTGCTGTGTAAATAAAAGAGCTGGGCTTCACGTTCCCTCACTTCAGCCGCTTTTCCTAAATTGGGAATTGAATGGCAGATTCCAACTTGTATCCAAGTACTTAAGATATTATTAGACTTTGAGAACTCAGAACATAAAGAACTTCCTGAGCAGTTATTTTGCGAAAACACACAGTAAGCTGAATTCACTGGAATGAGATTCCACTTGAATCTGAGACCGGTGTGGGAGCCTTCCTTTGGGTATTCGTTATGTTTTTTATTTCTCTTCTTAAGCTACAAACAGTTCATAAGACAAAGGGCTAAAAAACGTAGAATGGAACTAACTCATTCACTGTGGTAAGTTCACCTATGAAAAAGCAAAAGAAGACCATGAAGGGTTCATCCACTGACAGTTTACCTGAGCTAATGGGAGCTCACCAACTCCAGCTGGACTGGGAAGGAACAAACATAGCATCAAACTAGTTCCTCTGAATGTCGGTAACAGTTGCCTGACTGGGGCAGACTAAGGGGCCACTGTTAGTGGCACCTGGATTTATCTCAACTTCATGTACTGGCTTTTTGGGATCCTATTCTTTTTGGCTATATACCTTGGTCAGCCTAGATATAGTAGGGAAGGCCTTGGACCTTCCACAAAGCAGTGGGCCTTATCCTCTTTTAGGATTAGAGGGGGGTGGGGTGGGAGGGTGTATGGAGAGAATGGGAGAAAGGGAGGGAGTGGGAATTTGGATTGGTAGTTTAAAAAAAATCTAATAAATTAAAAAGAAAGAAAAGCAAAAGTTAGCTTCCAGGCAGTGTGATGCCCAACTTGTAACCAGAAGCCTGAGTAATCAGGCAATCCCTCATGTGCACCTGAGCTACCGTTTTAACCAATGCAAGTGCCGCAGACTGCATCCAACATGCTGCTGAACTTCCAGTGCATCATAGGCTGCCAAGGTGTTATCTCACTTATTCCTTCAAGACCTTCCTACCTAGTTTCCTCAGGGCTAGACTTGAGAAGGCACCTTGGCTACAGAAGAGTAAGTGTTCAGGGCATTCATTATCTAGCCCATAATAATATCAGGTAGCATTTATTGAATTACAACTAGGTAACAGCCACTGAGCCTGGTTCCATACGTGTATTATGTCATTCAGTGCTCACTGGGGAGAGAGAGAGATTGCATCTATATCCTGTGAGCCCCTGGTAAATGGGCAGGTACATGCCTGCCCGGAGATTGCATCTGTGCTAAATATTTCATTTTGCTTTTTTAATACGCATGCTCATTCCCCAACTGAACCCATGTCACCAAAGAGTTAAATCCTCAGGCGACTCAGGGAATGTTGCTTTAGAACAGTGTAAGTATGATGAATTCTGACTGTTAGTGCTTGTATAATTTAAGACCTCTGAAACTGTCCTCGCGTACTACCTTATATAGCCTATAAGGTAAGTCAACCTGTTGGCATGGGTTTCCACACACTACACACACTACCTCATACAGTCTATAAGGTAAATTCACATACCAACATGTGTTTCCACACAGTACCTCACACAGCAAAATAAGGTAAAACCATCCATCTCATGGCATGGGTTTCTTTGTCCCCTGTTCAGGACATTCTTTGTTGGTTGGTGACATTTGATAATTCCTCCTGTAATTTAAGCCTCAATCATTTCTCTGGCCCCATACGGTGCCTTCAGAACGGAATATGTTCTAGAGGCAGAAGCGAGGAGATTCATGTCACAGGCATTTTTGGGGCAGTTTTATCTAATAGAAGTATCACACACACACTCTATAGTCAACATACCATTGAGCTCCTAGTACATCATGAGCCACCACAGTTGAAAGTCTTTTTCCATTTCTTTGAAGACATTGTAAACTAATGTCAATATGTCTACCCTTCAACCGTGTGCATGCTCATGAGTACATGTGATCTATCCATAGGCATTCCTCTTCTCCACTCCCTACTCCTATACCCCTGGCTCTCTTGATTAAACGTTTCTCCACCAGATCTCTTCTGCTTCTGTTGTCATTTCACCCTTTGTGACACCTTCCCCTCTTTCCTCTTCTCCCTCCTAAGATCTCCTCCTCCCTCAGATCCTCATCCCCATTTAACGATATGCACAGAGACATACCTATATTTAAGCACATATACAATTTAAACCTAGATTCTGAATATGACAGACAGTATGGAATATGCATTCCATTCAAGATTTTCTTACTTCCCCCCTCTCTCCATCCTAAATAACTAAACCATTACCTTAAGCATCCACTGTACCCACCCATGTTTTCCTACATACTTGCTGCCTTATGTAAGTACAGGTACCAGGGGCAGAGAAGACACAGCAGATATTCATCAGCGAATCATTTTGATGCAGAGCAATAATGAGCTTCTGTCAAATAGTGCTGTGTACTCCTATTGTGTCATAAGAAGTCACCGCACAGACTCGTGTTTCCATCCTGTTTCGATGTTGAGCAAATCAGACACAAGATATGTGTAAATAATGCTGAAACATCTGGATGAAAAGGAAGAAAATCAATTATCTGGATGTTTTGTCTACACAACATCAAAACATGTAAGCCCTGTGTAGACAAAACATCCACATGATTGAACACTGCACTTTTCATCCAGACACTTTACTGTCATGTGGATGAAAACCACTGCCAAGTTAAAGACAAAAGAAAAAACAATTTAAAAAATTTAAAACACACAACAGAGCAAAGCTTGCCTGATTGGTAGAATGTGAGGTAATTGTTCCTAAGCTTGATATGGAAAAGAGAGACAAAATAGTGTTTCAAATCAATTTTTGAAAACTCTAAGCCATACAACAAAAACCATATTACAATGAACCACAGGCTCATAGTTATCTTAATAAATCATGAACACATTAAGTAGCACTTAGTAAAAACACACACCACTTTTTACTTAAGGCTGTGTTTACAGATGAGATGATGTACTCACAGAAAAGGACAGTGGTTACTCCATGCCAATTTGTCTTCTGGAATAACTAAAGTAATCCTAGTTGTCTAACAATAAGTTAGCTTACCAGTACAAATTCAGTAAATAGTCACTGTCAAAGGGCCAGGAGCTGCGTGGGTTTCTTTTTAAGAGTCAGCCTGTTAGTTTACCGACCCAAACTATGTTTAGTAGTACCTATTTTATACATACAGAAGCAGGTCATGAAGACGAGTGAAGAAAATGACCAAGTTCTCACAAAATGATCATTTCTACAAGTCGGATGGTGCTTAACAGAATTTTTTATTTAATACATCTTATTTTGAATGGAATATCTTTGAACAATAGATTTCAGAAAGTGGATGTAACTGTATCTAAGAAAACTGGGAATTACAGTTTAACACACAACCATTCATTCTGTCTCATTTTCCTTCACATTATCAGTAGTCTTCCATTTCCTAAACCAAATATACCTAAGTGAGAGCAACTTGCAGGGAAGGAGCTGTTAGCATCAGCAGCTACTGTTATCACGAAGAACCCAACAGGAGTGTCCTTACTGGCCATCTGACATGGTTCAGTGATAAAACATGGTAAGTTTCATGACTTACTGTCACTATTCCTTCTTTGGTAGACAGTTCCAAAGGCTGTATACAGAGGCCATCGGGAACACTCTGCCTTCAGAGTTGGTTTTATTCACTTTCGTTATCTGGCAGTGACTTGGATGGATGGAAGAGAAAGGATGAAGGGAACTTCTCCTGCCAAAACTTGTGTAATCAGGACCCAGTGGACTCAGATTTTCCAGGTCAAAAAACTGTAAAAAAAAATATCACCAGGAGGGGAATGGGTCTATAGAGGAAAGCAGTGGGATGCTCCACTTGGGCCATAGAAATGCATTACTCATAGCAAAGACGCTTGTTCTTGTGATAATCACTGAGCATTAGTCTGCAGCCACGCCGATGAATTGAGAATTGCTGTGATTTATGACTGTGGCATCAGGGCTGGAGTAAGCTTCACAATACAAACTCATACACATTCCCAAGCAAGAGCATCAAGAATTTGATGCTGAAACTGCATGGTGGCAATGCTATAACTCTGGGAAGATTCTGAAAAGTGTTGAATTTTACTTCAAAATGGGGGGAGTTTTGCAGTGTGTAAGTTACATAGCAGTCTAAAAAGAACTTCATCAGACTAATTCAAATGGGTTCCTGGACATCAAATATACAAAGTGGTATTTTGGGGATTTAATGTAAATGAAACAGAAACATATGGAGTAAATTTTTGCAAAATTACACACGATTTCTAAAATTAAGGGGGAAACTTTCTTGGCAAAACATAGTTGTATTTTATCTAATCCAAAAATATTTGAAAAATAAATTGAGACATTTCATAAACCAAAATATAGCTGGTTTTTCCATCCATTATGTGTTTGTTTTGTACAGTCATTAAATGCACTTATCCTTGTGTTGGAAGGAACAGTCAGGTACCTGGGTGCAGAGCCACAAACACTTAGGACATTCTAAAACACAAAGCAAGGTCATATTATGGAAAAGCTGCAGCAGCATATTAAACATTATGTTAAGGGAAAATATTCACGGCAACCAAGGAGAACACTTTTCACAACAGCCCCCTCGTTGAGTTTAAGAGCATAAAAGTCATTAAAGGTGAGTTTGATCATCATAAGCATCTGTCCATCTCTGTTACCTGTTAACATCTCTGGGTGCTCAAGAGTCATTGCTACTGGACAGTAATCCTTCTGCATGACTCAATCAAATGAGCTTATAAATGACAGATGTTTCTATATCTATCACAAATTTGGAATGATCATTTAAAGCCATACCATGTTTCTGTTCTCCTTTCTCTTGCTAAGTCCTAGATGGCAATTTCTCAAACAGTATTACCCAATGTCCTTTCTACAGTGAATTGACAGTGTCTATGGGTCCTTTATACCTGTGAAAGTGGAAGAAGTTTTAACTTCCTACCCCTCTTCTCAGTGTTATTTCCTCAAGATAGTTTCCTGGACTACAAGGTTACAAGAGGGAATATGGAGAAGCACGTCCCAACCCACAAAAAGTAACATTTAATTTAGGCCTAGAAAAGGGAGTGTTATGCATAGCTCCTGGACACAGTTCAAACACATTGACAGATCTACTTAGAACTGGCTGTTTAAAGCCTTGGAAATATGCTTTGCTCCTAGGTCCATTAAAACATGGTAGGTTTCTCATATGATGGCAACTTCCCCTTCCTCCTGTCATGTTATTATGTGTCTTAACACTATTGATTCTGGTGCTCTGTGTCAGGATCAAGGATGCACAGTAGCAAAAGATGGCAGACCACACATGTATAGATTCTATCCTTCTGATACCACATATAACCGCAGCAGCTACATAGGTAAGCTGGCACTAAACAATCAAAGAGAAAGAAGGACAAGCCCAGTGATCATACTCCCCCTAGAAAGAGTGTTCTGGAGATCAGTGTTCCACGCAGGCTTCCTGGGGAGATTCCATGTGTCTATATAAAGAGCTGAGTCTTCCAGTGAGGCTGTCATCAGCTTGGTAACATAAACACTTGGAGTTTCTTTCTCCCCCAGGCAGACTTGACTCTTCCTCTTAGTTTTACTACACTAATCCAGATTGCAAAGTTTGTTGTAAAGAAATTCTAGGCCCCTTGGATGAGATAATCAAAATAGAAAGGCATCCTTTGGAGTAGAATGTTCGGAGACAATAGGGATGGCAGGTGTGAGAGCAACTGTCACCAAAGCTCTCCCCTATTGAAAATGGCGATACCATACAGTTGGAGATCAGGGACCCCAGGAAGTAAACTGACTATTATTACTGATAGATGTAAAATACATGGTGACAGTGACAGCAAAGATGTTGGAGAGAACAGGATACTTCTGCTGTGGGAACTCCTTCAGCCAATAACCTTTAAGATACTGGCCCACTTTGGGCATGGTCTTGTGTACTATAAATGCAGACAAAAGGCATGAACAGGCCTCTTGGCTACTGGATTTGGATCCAGATCCCAGTGCACGCAGAGGACTGTGGATTGCTACTCTTTCTGTGAGTTTATCCCCTGGTAATTTAACCTTTGTTATACTCCATTTTGGGCTATTGTGGAACTCTTTTGTATGCCAACACATTGGTGCCAATGTGGTCTGAATCCATGCCACTGCTAGGCCTTGTCCAGGCTCCCACGGACTTCTCACACCCCACACAGCTGAACTACCCCTCTGGGGAGCTGTGCAAGGTTTGGCTCCACTGGCCTGCCATGGTGATTTGGCAATTTTCCACTAAACCATCCCCATGTGGCTTGGTCCTACCTACTGTTCCCAGCGCACACAGAGATCTGCGGATCACTACTCTTCCTGTGAGTTTATCCCCAGATAAATACATCTTTGTTAAACTCCATTTCAGGCTATTGTGGAACTCTTGTACACCAACATACTTCCTTTTTAACAGCAAGCACTTGTAGCAAGAAATGAGACTTACATAAGAATTTCACAGCATAGAGCCCCTATGATGTCTTAAAGAGAAATGTTCTCTTTCTTCAGACATAAAATACACTATATTGAAAATCATGTTCAGTATTTGATTATTGGGCTGATAAAGTTGCTGAGGTAATATGTGGAACTTGCACAAGTAAGTTCAAATCTAACAATAATAATTAAGGAAAAGAGCTTGACAATCTCCCTCCCTCAGATCACAGAATTATGCTGACTAACAAAGGAATTTCCTTCTCAAAGTAATAAGAGAGAAAACCTTACTTTGCCTGAAAATTGTATGAGGACCTGAGTGGAGGTGCCTCTCAGCATGACTTACCAATTTTTTTTCTGGGGTTTCTGCTCACAGAATCCCACTGTAACTCAACTTTACTGAAGCACAGGACCTAACTGTCCAGGGAAAATCTGATCTACTCATGGGCAGAAATGGCAAAGCAGGAACAGGAGTGGGATCAGTGTTTGATCTATAGAAATCTATGATAATTGTGTGTGGAGAGAATAGGCAAGATGAAGAAGTCCTTAGATGGTTGGAATTTTGCTGGTTTGTGCAGTAAAACATCAAAGTGCAAGGAGTTGTGAGATAGTGCCAACATACAGAAAGAAAATCTAGTGCCTAGATCTAAGTTCAGGCATAAATCAGGAGACTTGTGATCTAAGGGATGCTTGACAGGTGGAATGAAGTGAACAAAAGCCACACTTCCCAAATTCTTCCTCAAATTAAGGTCATGGCCAACATCCAGGACCACTATGCACTAGAGAAGAAAAGTACCCAAACATCTGAAAGCTGTATGAAATCTTACCATGATTTAAATGGTCAAAAATTTCCGGCCTAGTCTTCTGCTAAGGATAGACACTTTAAAGATATTTGAGAGGAAAACAGATGGAGAAAGGTTTCCCAAATGTGCTTAGAGAGAGTATTGAATGCATGGAGTTAATTTAGACGTTAAGCCCTAAGGTAGGCGAAGACATCAGTTGCATGTATTTAGGGAAGTTAGCTAAGGAAACAGAAGAGGACAAGTTGGAAGTTTAGAGAGCAAAGAATTTTGGTTAGGAACGTGTCGGACAACATCCTGTGTATAATTTTCATTTGTTCTCAGGATCATCTTCTGAGTATTTGTTGCACTTGTAGAAGAACCAAATACATTTTGCTCACAACTATTTATGAGAAAAGGGGAATTCCTTTTGTCTTGCTTAGTTTTTAATTAATTTCAAAAAAGAACCTTCATGAAGCGAGACTAAGGCAGGCAAAAATAGATGCCTGGGGTAAGTCTCCGGTTAATGGGAATGTGGCAATCGTGGAAAGACAGATTTGTTTGGCCAAGTTTCACTCTGTTCTTGCGATCTGGCCTTGGGCTAGTGGATTGGAATTGAAAAGGGTCTGGGGAGACATTAAACAGAAAAGAACTGTTGGAGACTGTTTCAGCTGAAGCTGTAGAAAAGGAGCTTAGGAAAGGGCTTACATGCTCACACTTTCTCAAATTTTGCAGCAAGATTTGAAACAAAAGAAAAAAGGCAAAGTATAATTATGAGGTGAAACATTACCTAGATGACCACATTTTTCAAAGGAACACTATTATTGTTGTAATATAAAATACAGTCTTATGGGTTGAAGGCTTGAAGCAGTGTTCAGAGATGTGGCTTTGGGGGAAGTGGTTGGATCAAAAGGGCTCTTACTTCATCAATGAGCTAATCCATTTGATTAATAATTTGATTGTAGAAATGTCAGGCATCAATAATTAGCTTTAATTCAAGTTCCAGGGGATAGAAGACCCTCTTCCTGATGCTGCTGGTACCTGTCCATATGCACATACCCACATAGAGACAACCACATGTACACATAATTCAATTGTTAAATAAATCTTTAAAATTATTTGTTAAAGCTTGGCAATGTGATTGGAACATCGAGCCTAGTCAGAGGAAATAGGTCCCTGGGATATGACTTTGAAGAGCACATCTTGTCCCTTTCCCTCCCCCTTCATGTTCTGGCTTCCAGGAGCTGGGCAGCCTTATCTGCCACACAGTATTGTTGCCATGATTTTCTGTCTTGCCTCAGGCCAAAGCAGTGGGTCAAGTCAAGCAGACTAGAGATTCTGAAGCTGGAAAAATATTTCCTCCTGAGTTAATTTTCTCAGGCATTTTGTGAGAGTGATAAGAAATTGGCAAGGACACAAAGGCCAAATATGAAATTGGTTAGTCACTAAAATGAGAAGGCTATTTTAATTAATACAAAAATGAATCGTACCTATTGACAATAAACAAGTTATAAAATAATTGATGGGAATAAAAGTACAAGTTATATACTTTATCAGGTTAGAACAGTGTACTTCCTAACTGCTTCTGAAGAGAGACTAGAGTACATATTTTCAGTTAAGTCTGACATTTTTGTTGCCTAGAAATATCACCAATAAACTTTAAGCAATTATTTTATTTTTGAGATTATAATATAATTATATCATTTTCCCCTTCCCATTCTTCCCTTTAGACTCTCCAAAATACTCCTCTTTTTTGTCCTTCAAATTCATGGTCTTTTTCACTAATTATTGTTACATAATATATGTTTATGCATATGCATACATATTCTTACATAAATACAACCTGCTCAATCTGTATAATGCTGCCTGTATGTATGCTTTCAGGTTTGGCCACTTGGTGCTGGAGAGCCAGTAGCTATTTCTCATGTTCTCAGCATTCCTTAGTGGCCCTCAGTTCTTTGTGAAGGGTTGAAGCCTTTGGGGCTTAAGAAAATTCCCCAATAAAGAAACAATCATGGTGGTAAAGAATCTGGTGTGACTATTTGTAAGTCCTTCATAATTTTCCTGATGTTTAATAACTGTTTTTAAGAAAATAGAGAACTTTCCAGAGGAGCAATAGAGCCTCTTCAGAGTCAGTGGGCCTTTTTCCAAGGTACCATTCTGGTGGACAGAGACATTCTAGTGATGGACCCAAGTGAAGCTCATCGTTTCTTAGTTCTTTCCAGGTGGCACTTGTACTATTCAACCTCTTTCTTCTTTCCTTTGTTTCTGTGTGTGATGTGCTGTGTATGATATGTAGGTGTTTATGTGGATGTGAATAGGTGTGTGTACATCTGTGTGAGTGTGCATGTGGAGGCCACAGATTGGCAGGAGTGTCTCCTTTCATGGTCCACTTTGTTCTCTGAGACAGCGTCTCTCACTGAACCTTGAAACATAGGCTATCTACCGTCACCTCTATCACTGGCACCTCCTAGAATCTGCCTGCCTTGACCAACTCCATGTGCTAGCATTACAGACGGGCATTGCTTCTGTTGGCTTCTATGTGAATTCTGAGACTCCAAACTCAGGTTAGCATGCTTGAACTTTACTCTGACCAGGACCATTTAGAATAGAAGAAGCACTTTCCCTACTGGGCCATCACGCCAGCCCTGTCTAGTCCTTCTCTATCTGGGTATTTGTCATAGTCCTGTGACTCCAAGATTTTACAGAATTTTATCTAACATAACATCTGTTATCATAAAGATACACACATAGAATCAAGTCACTGATATAGACCATACATGCTTATGCACCACTAAAATTAATACCTCATTTAACTGCTGTTGATAAAACAATTTTCCTAAAAGACATGATTAATGTTTGAGGTGACAGATATACTAGCTGGGTTTACTTATTATACCTTCGTTTTAGTTACTTTCCTATTGCTATGCTAAAACACCATGACCAAGGCAACTTATAGAAGATGCTTTTAGTTGGCTGACCCTTTCAGGGGGTTAGAATTTGTGAGTATTCTGGTGGAAAGCATGGCAGCAGGTAGGCAGGCATGGTGATATACCAGCGACTAAAAGCTTACATCTTTATCTACAACAACCATGTGAGAGGAGAGAGGGAGATAAAGATAGATAGATAGATAGATAGATAGATAGATAGATAGATAGGAGAGATGATAGATAGATGATAGATAGACAGATAAGAGAGATGATAGATAGATAGATAGATAATAGATAGATAGATAGATAGATAGATAGATAGATAGATAGATAGATGATAGATAATATATAGATGATGGATAGATAGATATATGATGGATAGATAGATAGATGATAGATAGATAAGAGAGATGATAGATAGATAGATAGATAGATAGATAGATGATAGATTGATAGATAATAGATAGATGATAGATAGATAGATAGATGATAGATAGATAGATAGATAGATAGATAGATAGATAGATGATTGATAGATAGATAGATAGATAATAGATAGATGATCGATAGATAGATGATAGATAGATAGATAGATAGATAGATAGATAGATAGATAGATAGATAGAAAGATAGATAGATAGATGATAGAGAGATGATAGAGAGATGATAGATAGATAAGAGAGATGATAGATAGATAGATAGATAGATAGATAGATAGATAGATAGATAGATAGACAGAAATGGGAATGGCTTCCCTTTTGAATGCTCAAAGCCTGCGCCCAGTCATACACCTCCTTCATAAAGACAACGCCCTCTTCTCCTCCCAAACAGTTCCACAAACTGGGGGACCAACTATTCAAATATACGGAAGCCATTGTCATTCAAACCACCACAACAAAGTATGCATGCATTCCAACACTATACTGTGTCACTCAACATAAAGAATGATTATTAGTCATTTACATATAAGCTTTTTAAACTGTCTCTGAGTTGACTCTAAAAGTGGTCCCCAGTATCAGGTCTCACCTTCTGATTCTTTCTAAGAAATAGACGGATTCTCTGCACACATATGAACACTTTTCTAGAGGATCTACTTTTAAGGGCTCCGGAACACTAAATTGGCAATGTATTTTGGTTTACTCTGTCTACAGCCTGACAGCCACAAAGCCTTTTCTTACCCAAATTACGTAGCATTGAAACCTCAAGAACATCAGTTTGGATAGTGTGTGGAAATGCTGAGATCTCAAAATGGCGTACTTTGAGGATCCTTCAAATAATATGTACCACCTTTCACCTACCTGTATGCAAAATTAGGGTACTGAATTACACACATGTTCATAATAAACACACTAAGATATTTAAAGTTATCTAAACTCTTTCTTTGCTTTTTTTCTTAGCTTAATATAATGGAGAGCAAAGATTATTTGTTCAGTGAAAATGTCACATTTTGTGACTCATTTATTCAGCAATGTTTGGTTAATTTGATTTTGTTGGGCATTTTTATATATCTGATATATTTACCCAGAGGACTTTTGGCACTAGCAGCATATTAAAGTTAGAAAAAAATAACCGTGTAGCCTAGAATTGGGAAGACTCAATTGCATCCAGATGAGGGCCAAATCCACTTCAGATTTCTAAAGCAAACAAAATTAATTGTGTCAAAAATTAATCCTTTGGAGAGCACTGGAATGTGTATTTATCCCTATCCTAGTTACTGTGGCATTCTGGTGACCCTAGTTTGTTTTATTTCACATCCCCCATCCTGCTTTTCATCTTCCCTTTGGTTCCTTATCCTTGCTATTTCTGATTCACATTGTTTTTCTGAATACATAATCAAAAGGAGAAATTGAGACAGGTATATGAAGAGCATTTGAGCTTTTTAAATGTTTTCCACGCTTTTTCCCTCGCTCTGGTTCAATATAACAGTGGCTCATCTAATTTCCTTGGCTTCCCATGCCCTCCTTTACCCAGCATGCCTTAACAGTCAATCATCCTTAGATGTGTGGGCGTCTTCTCTGTTTAAGGTTAAGTTGGCAGTTTTGAATGACAGTTTGGGGACACATGAAAAGAATATTATCAGTGGAAATGGGGGAAGAGATAGAACAAGACAACTTGGATTTCTCTATGAGGTTGTGTGACTTATGTATCATGGTTTCTGGTTGATTAATGTCAGTGTGTCATAGATTTTAATGTCTCCCATTTAATGTGGCTTTATTAACAGTATGGAAAGCAGCACCAATAAAACCTTTGACCAATGGCCAGCATGCATAGACCAGCATGCAGAGTGTCCACTTACTGATGATGTGACCTACCTCATTCCTTTGGTTTTCCCAGATTTGTTCTGTCCCTAGAGCTCTTATTCTTATATATAAAAAATAAAACTCAAATTTGCCTCTAAAGAACTCGTTTTCAATCAACATCACCCACTCTCCTGTAACTCCTCTGCATTCATCCACAAGTTTTGTGGGAAAATGGGGACTCACAGTAAAGTAAGAATCTGTGCTTTAACATATATGACTACAAAACTGTAAGCAGAAAATTTGATGTCATGTGGTTATTATAGACTGAATCCTTGTGTCCACTGACCATGCAAATTCATAAGCTGAAATCATGTTCCTAATGCAATGATAACTAGCATGTGAGGTCTTTGGATGGTATGGGGTGGGGGGCAGCTGAACCAGGAAAGATGAAGTTCACCTAAGTTAGGAACAAATATAAGACCTCTATCTCCACTGTATAATCCAGGAGCTGATCCAAACTCTGACTGAGAAACATCCAGAATGGCCAGTGGTTTCATCGTGTTGATTAGTCAGTGTTTTAAACATCAGATTTAATTATTTCTGCATCAAATATTCATCACAGACCTGATCCACTGCAATTACATGATACTATATGAAGCAAAAGAATGAGCTGGTTTTTGAGCTAGCCCAGAAAAAAAGGTAAATTATACATCAGTTATTAACTACTCTGGGTTATAGGCATTACTTCTATAGCTGATTTTATTCCTCATTCTGACACTTCGCAAAGTTAAACCCAGGGACAGATGATGTGCATATGAAAAGAATGTGGATCAAGTCGTGAGAAAGAGTTGAGAAAGAAGATGACTGGAAGAAGCAGAGCTTTGGAGAATGACAAAGTCTCCCTTTATCTCTCAGCAAACCAGGTGGGCCGTCCTGCTAATACAGCAGAGTCAGCTCTTCTATGCAGAGCAACATGGTTCTCTCAATCCATATGCATGAGTTTGACTTCCTGACTCTTCCGCAGTCAAATTTTCTAGCATTTTCTTAATCTCTCATGAATTCAAGGTGGTTCTAAGAATATAATCAGATTGCTTGATTTCTATGCTGAAAGGGCCTTTTTTCTTTTGGTATTTATTTTAAGACCAGGGAAAATACAGTTCTTAAAAAATATAAATGCAAAATTTAGCCTGTTTTCTCTCAATTAAGCATTTTTTATTCAAAAACAAACACATTTTTACCAGATGTATGAACTCAAGAAACTACTGATTTAAAACAATCAGTACCAATTATTCTTAAAGCAGAGTGAAAACTGTAGACACAATTCATTGTCTACAGTCTACCTATGTCTTTAGGAATCTCCAGCCACTTTGATTTACAATATTATAAGCTATTTTAATGTCCCAAAGTAGGCTGATATGCTTATGTAAATGACATTTAGATTTTTCAATGTATCTTAGATGGCCTGCTAATTATAAATATGCTAATGTTTCTAATACCAGACACAAAATGGAGGTAAAAATCTTTGTAGCCTGACTTTGTACTCTTTTAAAAGAAACTTGAAAACTGTCACCACAAATGTTAAAATGGAATAACTAAACTTTGCCAGAATAAAAAATGATGTGCGATGCTATATATTTCAGACATATAGACCATAGTCAGCTGAATGTGGTGATGCATACCTTTAATAGTCAGCAGAACTCAGCAGGCAGAGGCAGGTGAATCTCTGTGAGGTCGAGGCTAATCTGGTCTACAAAGTGAGTTCCAGGACTGCTAAGGCTCTTACACAGAGAAACCTTGTCTCAAACAAACAAATAAATCAAGACCAACCAAAAACAAAACAGAACAACAACAAAAAACCAAAAAACAAATCTGTAGTCAAACCAAAGTTTTCTAATTTCATTAAAATGTTGAGTATTAGACTTAGCATCATGTACATAGATTTTATCCCTTGGGAACAAACTCAATGGAGACTTGATAGTCATCTTCATACCTTTGTAATATTCAATTTGCAAAAGCAAATCTGCAGGGACTAGGGCAATTTAGTGAAAGCTCTCTCAGACCACTGGAATGAATCATCTCTAGTATCATCTGGGAGTCTACGACTTGAGATTATCCCTAAGCAAAACAAAAACCATCACAAAGACTTAGTTCAAACACTGAAAATAAAAAATTGTGGGCATCTACTTTGCATCACGTTTAATGCTTACAACTGGTTAAAGTGCCTGATGTTTGTGGATTCTGTGAGCATGCACAGGTGACCTTTGGGACTAAGATTTGCTCCTCCACCCACTAGGGCAATTATTTATCCTCTAGAACGTGATGGTTACCAAAAGATCTCACCTCGCCTCACATCTTCCTTCTAGTGTAATCTTTATTCAATAACCAAAGACCTGCCTGTATTGCCTCAGGTTATGATAGTACTGAGTGATCACCCAGCTCTTGAAGTGTTCTTTGTGGGACCTTCTGAATCCTCTCTTCCATCTCACTTTACTGTCTCCCTAGAGTTAGGAAAAGGGGGAGTGCTGTAATTCTATTTTTTTAAAGAAATAAAGAAGCAAGGGGTAGTGGCACATGCCTTCAATCTTAGCACTTAGGAAGCAGAGACAGACAGGCAGATCACTATGAGTTCAAGACCAGCCTGATCAACATAGTGAGTTCCAGCACAGCCAGAGTTACATAGAAAGACCCTGTATCAATCCCCCCCTCGCAAAAAAAAAAGCAATAAAAGAAAGAAAGAGAACATGGTGCTAATTTTAGCTGATATATGCGGTACTATTGAATGAGGAGGTGCTGAAAGCCATGTCTAGGTAAAGTTCAGGAGAGGCTGGTACTTTGTAGGGGCTGTACCTCAAGAGCATCATGGGAGCTCCAGGTATTTTCTTAACACAATTTTTTTGGAAGCTGCACAGGGAGAGACTTGAAAGAGAACAGTTAGCCAGGAGAGGAAGACCTTAACATTTAAAGTAAATCAGATGACCTAACCCATACTATGATAGTTTCTCTACTTCCTGGAGAAATGGTTGTGATTAATACTAGAAAGACCACATGAACACACACACACACACACACACAAATATATTCACCAGACAGTGGATTATTATTTATATTGGGGTTTCCAGTTCATTGTTATATTATTTATAAAGTTCCATGTTGAAAAACTGAGCCTCACTTTGATAGAAAGAGGTATGTGCAGCATTACAAACATCACCAAGATACTGGAACATCAAGAGAGTCAGTCAGTGGCATCGGTGACATAAAATGATGTCATCTCAGTAGAGGTGACCTCATGATCTGTGGTGTGTCTTTGGAGCTTTGTTGGCTTAGTGTCTCCTATTGTGTGTCAGACAACAGGAGGCAGAACTAAGCTCAGCACCTGGTACTAGTCCACAACTTAAATTGAAAAATGCCTCAAAGTCTCTGCTTTCATTTTCTTTTCAATCTGGCATCACAATCTATAGCATCATTAGCCAATAAAACTCTAACAAGAACAGAAAGTCTCATGTTCGATGCTGACTAATAAAGTCATTATATACATCTATTCAGCACTTAAAGCACCAGAAAATACAAAGTTTATATAACTTTAATTGATTTATGTTTAAATGTATACTGCTACCTAGGGTTACCTTATTTGAGAGTATAGATACAGGCTGCTATGTAGGTGCTAAAACCCTATATTGTCATTTTTCCAAGAAGTAAGGAAACTCTGCCCCTTGTATAAATAATTGTGACATTTCCTGATTTCACTGAAGCTAAGAATTCATTATCATACTTGATCTGCCTGGGATAACATTTATGCTTGCTACGACTTGAAACTAAAGTTAGCAATCTGTAGTCTGGAGGTAGTTTCTGTAGAAAAACGGAAAAACAGTTAACAGCGGCATTGGAACACAGCATGCCCACTTGTTTAGAAAGTCGTCTACAGCAGCTCTCCATGCTACATGGCACAGCCAGATCATTTTGGAAGAGACTAGTTGGGAAAGTGGAAAATATTTCCTCTAGATTTTACAAAATAAACCTGCCCATCCCCAGAGCAGAATAAGGTTAAAAACGAAGTCCAAATACTGTCTTTATAGATTTAAAATCTTTCTCATCCGATCAGACCTTCACATCAGCATGTTGAATGCTTTTCAACTTCTTCATTTGACACCAATGAAGTGTTATTGGTTGTGTGAGTTCAACCTTCGCCTAGCCTCAATGCAAATTTTAACAGAGAGATGCTCTCTTTGAGAGCCTGTGTCTGAATAAATGACCAGACCCCGTGCTTGCCTGCTGGTGATTTCACAATGCTTCCCAAGACCTTTGCAACCCTTCTACGGGATTTTTCCCTCTTTATTTTAAAAGAATGTAAAATTTAACTATGGGCTGCCATCCCATTTCACTGGTTTTCCAAACTTATGGGATGGATTTATCCACATAGCAAAATATGCAAACTATCACTCATTCCGTGTGGAAATACTAGTTCAATTTCTCATTTTAAGCCAGATCGAAATTTGTATGAGAATGCCTACCACACCCTTGGCTTCTTTGACTTATCTATTGAAAAATCATGATGCGTCTCAATCTGAAGTCATAAATGCAGATGTTCAAGAGGTGTGGATGGTTATCCATGTATAAATAGACAAGCTAACAGCTAGTCTATTATTTTGGTTGTTATTTTTACATGTGCATATATGTGCAGTGGATTTAGGTACATATATACATGTTCTCACAAGTGTTGACAGAAGTGTGTGTGTGTGTGTGTATGTCTGTGTGTCTGTGTGTGTGCATATGGAAGCCAAATGATATCAATGGGTCTCTTTCTTGACTTCCCTCTATTTTATGTGTTGGAAAGGGTCTCTTAATTGAATCCAGAGTTGGATGATTCACCTAGTCTAGCTAGTTAGCTTGCTGGTGTGTCTGTGTGTGTGGGGGGGGGAGGGGTAATCCCGGTATCTCCCTTGTAAGAGCTTAGGAAAAGATTGTCCTAGCTTTTCAGTTTCACATGTGACCACTTATCCAAAGAGTAGTGAAAAACCAATAGCCAGGCCTTTGTGAGAGACAAAAATGAGACAATATGATATGTAGTTGGGTTTGTTTATATCTACCAAGCATGGCCTGGTCCTAATAGACACATTTCCCATCAAAGAAAAGGAATGAAACTACCAAACACCATGAATTAAGTAACTGACCTTATAAAGAATCCTCTAAGTAATGAATTCTAAAGGACATCACCTTCACACTGATTACTGTAATTCTTACACAGTTAATGAAAATCAGTTTCTCATGTTAAATATAAAATAACCCTTCAAGCAAAGTAACAAACCCTTCTCTTGATTGTTTTTTCACAGACTTCATGCCTTGATGAAGTTTGATTTTTCAGCGTAAAATGTTTTGGCAAGAATCAAATGTCTGTATACACACACAATACACATATGCACGCATGTACACGCATATATGCATTAAAACCTGAATTAAAATACATTGATATTATTAAATGACTTCAATATTATTTTATATATGTGTATATATTTTACACACACATAAATAGTTTGGACTACATGTTCAGTTATGCTATGCCACTTGTTAGGTGTTAATTTGTCAACTGACTTACTGAACAAAATAGTCTGGAATGAAGTTGTAACATCACAGGTTTAGAACAATTCTTGTACTGTTATAACATCTACACAAACATTTGTTTCTAACCCTGAGTATAGAGCATGGTTATAATTTTGTAATTATTCATTTTTCTTTTACTTTTTGCTTGATATGTAATACATTAATACAACGGTTTTCTTATGGTTTCTCTTTCATTATTTAAACTTCAGTTTCTGATCATGTTTATGTTTTAACTACTTCTTTCTCGCTGGTTGTCCTTAAGTGTTTGGGAGGGCAATAATGGGAAAGGCTGCAGAGGCTATGTGTCAATTTACCCATCCCTTGACATCAGGAGATCCCATGGCGCTGTTTGACAGTCAGAAGAAGCAGGTCGGCAGCAGACCCTTCTGAATCCTGCAGAGTGACTTTACTGAACTGTATTTTAGCATTATCCCATTTCTGCACATGGGACGTTATAAATCAAGACAGATAACATTAATGATTCTGTTTGTCGTGATGATACAGAATGTTTTACTAAGACTTTCATGTCTTCTTGATGTGCCACCCTCCCCCCCCGCCTCCACTGTCTTTCCTCCTAATCACCTTGAAGAGAAATTGCCTTGATCTAGCAATGCTCTAGCAGTTCAGCACTGCTTGTATTACATGCTGAGAAGTTGGAGCCAATACAAAAGATAGGGGAGGAGGATTAACTTTGTCTCTAGTTTCTGGCCCTTTTCTTTCCCTCAGTCCTCTGATGTCTCCTTACATAGTTTGTCAAGTCTAACTTTGTGCACCATTCTGAATAATATCTGTAGTGATGTAAAGAAGATGAGAAGGTAGGAGGTTGTATTCCACTGATGCTACCAAGAGATGGGAGAGACAGAGACAGAGAAAGAGGAGGAGAGAAGGGGAAGGGGAAGAACAGAGAAGAGCAGAGGAGAGTGGAGGGGGGGGAGAGAGAAGGAATTAGATGGGGAGAGGAGAGGAGAGGAGGGGAGAAGGGAGGGGAGGGGAGGGGAGGGGAGGGGAGAGGAGAGGAAAGGAGAGGAGAGGAGGGTAGGAATTTGACATTCTCTTTCCTGTCCCAGAGTGTTCTGGTTGTCACAGTTGTGGACTAGATCTGTGCAGGATTTTCCTGCTAAGTTTCACTAAAGAGGGAAGATCTACTCTAAAAGTGAGCAGCACTTTCTAGTGGCAGCCAGACAGAAAAGAAGTGAGAGAAAGAAATACTTTTCACCTGTTTGCTTTCATTTCGTGATAGTTAAGTTCACCTGCACTGTTGGGAACTTAGGATCCACAGAACCATGAGTGTGATACGCAGGAGGGAGGAGAGTTGATCTTCGGAGGTCATAGTAAACAGGATGAGATTGGGGGACTCGTTTGCAAACATTTCTTCTGTTAAAAACCTCACTTTCTGAAAATGGAAAAAACTCTCCAAACCAAACTTTAGAAAATGCCATCATTCAATAAAAATGCAAGCAATTTGAAGAGTCATTTCAGTAAAGATAAGGACTAAGGATTAACATGTCAGATAACACATGTTAATGATGTGCAACTTAATTAACTAATGAAAATCAAATCAAGACTACACTGTGATATCACGGCAAACTCACTAACTGCTAGCATCAGGACCCAGCCCACTAATATTAGCAATTATGTATGAGCCATGAGTTTCAAACAAGCTGGTATAAATGTTAACTTTTACCAGTACTTTGGGAAACAACTATAGTTCCTTTAAAGAATAATAATGCATTATTTCATTTGACTGGTATATTCTACTCACTAGTATTTAAGAAAATCAAAAGCTTATAGGTTGATAAAGACTTGCCTATATATGACTTAAAGTAATCCAAACCTGGAAACAACTCAAACGTCCATTAGTAGCTGAATATAAATAAATATGTTGCAGCTCTGCAGTGGAATGCCATTCAAGAATAAAAATGAATTATTATTGCTACACTCACTCAGGTGAATCTCAAAATAAGTATGTTAAATAAGAAAAGCCAGAGAGAGAATAGGGGAGAATATGCAGTCAGACTTAAATAGAATTCTGGGACATTCAGACCAATGTAAAGCAACAGAAAGAAAACCAGCAGTCACCTGAGGATGAGATTGATGGGGTCAAAGCCTGCCAACAAGGGGGGCTACAAGGCTCATGAAAAGAACTTCTAGGGATTGTGAATGTGCTAATTATTGTGACTGTGTTTCAAAACATACCAATTATACAGTCAAGAACATTCAGGAAAAACATAACATTTAGTTTATTTTGTATAAAGCATATCTCAATAAAATTTTCTTACATAAAGAATTGCCACAGGAAGAAAGAGCTAAGAAGAGGAGCACAGACATGAGCAAATGCAACCAGGAACTCTGCACTTGGATTAAGAAACAGAAAAGTTTAGCTATTCGTCATAATATGCAAAATAAAAACCAATCTTAGACATATTAGAGGTTAAAAAATAAAAGAATGCACACTTTTACTTTTGGAGACTTTCTCACATTTATCCTGAAATATTATGTATTGGGTTTGTGTGCGCATTCTTATAAAATAGAAGAAAAAGAAAAAGTTATAAGAAAAATTGTTAGAAGTTAGAAACCAGATTAAGGTGAGGAGAATGAGCTAATGAGCTAAGTGCGTGCACACCTGTAATTCCAGCACTTAGGAGGTATGGCAGGAGTTCAAAGTCATCCTTAGCTACATAGCAAATTTGAAACCCATCTTGGCTCAATCCTTATCTCAAAATAAGAAAGGAAAATGAGGATGATGTGAAATCCATAAAGATAAATCAGGTTTCAAGATGAAGGGCAAATTGGCTCCATAAAGGTACTTGCTACATGAGAATAGCAACCTAAGTTTATTATTCAGAAACCATATAAAGGTGGAAGGAAGTTAGGAAATGGCTCTAAAATATTGTCCCCTAAATAAGCCATGACACACATGCCCCCACAAACATCACACACACACACACACACACACACACACACACACTCATACACATATCAGCTAAGTCACTATGGCACCAGAAACTAGACAGGCAAAACATCATAAGAAATGAGACTAGAACTTGGCTTAAGTGAGCCAAAGATATCTGTGCTTTGTGAGCATCTATGTGCAGACGTCTTCCTCTAGCATGGAAGTGGAGGGTTTTGCTCTGCACAGAAATAATACACACCTGTTCTCATGATACTAAATTGAGTTATCCAAACAAAAATCCATGGAGCCTGTGAATTTGTCCTCAAGCAACTTATCTACAAAAATACTTATAAAAGCCACTGCTCTGCATGCTGAGGGTGACCATATCAGCAAACAAACTGGATTAAGTGCTTTCTCAGATGAAATTTATTTTATTAATAAATATCAAGCTGATTAAATCAGATGTAAATATGCTTTAAACCTTGCCTTTCTTCCTTGTCCACAAGACAGTAAATTTTTCTAGCATGCAGTTTTAAAAAGCCTTTCTTGGTGGTGGCTAAGTATAGTACAATCTGTAGAAGTATTAAGAGCTATTTTAGTTCTTCGGTTTGAATAGCGTGGGTAGAGATGGCTCCCTTTATCTGTACTGTCTCGTGAGTGCAAATATCAAATAAATACCTCCTAAAAATAACATGTCAAATCCATCCTCGCACCCTTTCTGACACTGCTGTACTCTCTGCCACTATCTTAGGTTTTCTGGGATGAGAAATGAATTGGAAACCACCTTCCAGATGCATGGTTCAAAAGTCAGGATTGTAATATTGTTGCCTAAAGAATTCCCAGCACCAGGGACTCTCCCAAAGAATGCTAAAGTCATGTTTATCCTCAGCTCCTGCAGTCCTGAACTGCCTGTAGCCCCTCCGAGCTCAGGCTGCCAAGAGAAACACAAAAGTGAGAAGCTATCTCTAAGAAACGGCACAAGAACACTCGCGGGCACTTCTCCTCTTGTTTTTCTTTTTCTTTTCTTCCTTTTCTTCTGTTTCTTTCATTCTTTTTCAAAAAGTCAGGAAAATCAGGTCAGTTAAACATTTTTAAAAGTACGTCATTTTCCTTCATTGATTGTAGATTTGCCTGCCTGGAAGTTTGGCTAAACAACCAAGAAAAATAGCCTTTAAGAAAAAGCACAGGAAAAACATGCTACAGAAACACAGTAATGGAAACATTCAGTGTTGATTCTTTTAGTATAAAATGTTTCAGCTCTTCCAGGAGTGTTGCCTCTAAGGGAGTTGGCTCTGCCCCGGCAGGAAACTGCAATAAAAGAGACCCCGGTATTTAGAGAAAGAGAGAAGTATGTTATTCTAAGATACTCAGTCCTTCTCTAAATCCACACCTGGTTCATCAAGGGTAAAATAGCATGACGTCTGGCCCCTGGCTTCTCCTTTTCCAAAATGATTCACTCAGTCAAGTGAAAGTTCATTGCATTTTCCACTCAGCTAAAATTGCTAAAAAATATGATCACATACATGAAAATAGACAATAGATTATTCTACCTTATAATCAGGACGAATCCTCTAGTTCTGTTCTAATGGAATACACTTAAGTGTTGGTAATGTTAGTTAGGGATTTATTATATTTATTTAAAGAATGCTTCAATCCCATCTATCCATTTACATTTCACCTCAGAATGCAAAGAAACTCTGGGGAATGAGAAATTCCCCATAGGTTCATGGATTTGAATACCTGGTCTCCAGCTGGCGGTGCTGTCTAGTAAAGTCATAGAGCCTTCAGGAGGTGCAGACTTGATAGAAGAAGTACATCCCTAGTTTCCCAGTTTTGAGAATTTATAGTCTCGCTCCACTTCCAGTTCACTCTCTTTGGTTCTTTTGTGTGGTTGAAATGGGAGCAGCCAGCTTGCTGCTGCTCTGGTCTCTTGCTGTCATGCCTTCCTGATGATTACAGATTCCCACTCCCGAACAATAAGCCAAAACAAACTCTTCTGTGAGTGGCTTTTAGTCATAGCATTCTAACGTAGCAGCAGAAAAGCAACTAATAGATGCAAACTCTGAGAGCACATCTGGTTACCTCTTTATTTCCACTTATGTTAATTGACCTCCAAATGAAAACTGCTCTCCACGCTGTGATTTATATGTATTTTAAACATGCATTTTTATTTGTGTGTTGTGGGTGGTGACTGAGCATACTGGAAGATGGTGTCAGATCCACTGGTGCTAAAATTACAGACAGTTATAGGCAGCCCTACCTGGCTGCTAAGAACTGAACTAGGAGCCTCTGGAAGAGCAATAAGGGCTGGGAACTCCTAAGTCATCTCTCCAGACCCAATTTTATGGCTTCTTTAGTCAAGGAAGATTATAAATGGAGATATGTATGACGTGTAAGAAGTCAAAGTTCTGCGGCTGTTTGGCTTTGTGCTCCAATTCGGTCAGCTGTACCTGAAGGCGGAGGGTGTGCCTATCACATCAGAAGGAGTTTCTCAGGAGTACTGAACACAGAGCAGTAGACTGCATAAGCAGGAACTCATGAATGAGAAAGAAACAAAAACAAGAGACAAAAAACAGGAGACAGTGTAAAGTCCCAGAAAGAAGACCGTAGGATGTGCGGGTCATCACGTTTTATGAAGTGTTAACAAGGAAAAGGGTTAAACTATAAAAAGGCCACTTCTTAGATGTCTTACTGCTTAAATTTTTTTGGCATGGACTATGGAATATGAATGCTCTTGAACAAATCTTTTAATAAGTATAACCTACATGTTTCCCTTTTAAAAAATTATTGATTTGCCTCATGGAAGAGAATTCCAAAACCAAAATCAATCTGACGTCTTACTTAGCGTGGGCTAAAATGCAAATCCTGTAGGCAGGAACATGTAATGCCCACCAAAATATCTCTTCAGCCAAACCAGTTCCTCCACCAGAAAAAAACACATGCTGGGCTTGTATTCCCGGAAAACACAAACCCAAGACATTTGTCAAAATCAAGTTGCATTTTCTCACCAGGAAATCATCTGTCCCAAGGTCTAAGACTAGTTTAGGGGGTAAAGATTCTCAGTTTAACCCAAGTGACTACTCTTCTCCAAGAAGAGGGCTTCTAGGCAGAGATACTTAGCCCCCTGTATTCTGATGTGGAATTCCCTTCTGTATGCTGTGAATATCATTGGTTAATAAATGCACTGCTTTGGGTCTATAGCAGAGCTATAGGGGTACAGAGTTAGGGAGGGAAAACTAAATGGAATTCTGAGAGAAAGGAGGTGGAGTCAGAGAGAAGCCATGTAGCCAGAGATAGACTCCAGAATTTTTCCTGGTAAGCTACAGCCTAGTGGAGATACACAGATTAATAGAAATGGGTTGAATTGAGATGTAAGAGTTAGCCAATAAGAAGGTAAAGCTAATGGGCCAAACAGTCATTTAAATAATACAGTTTCTGTGTGGTTATTACGGGTCTGAGCTGCTGAACAGCCAGGAACAAGCAAGAGATCTCTTACATCAGGATTCCACTCTGTCCTTTATACTCGTAGAAAACTCACAATCCTGAGCAAACCTTAATTTGCTCCCATAGTCAGCAAATCTTTTTCAAAAGCATAAGAAAAGTCAAGTGTGGTGGTATACATCCGTAATCTCAGTATTTAGGATACGGAGGCAGGAACATCAGGAGTTCAAGGCCAGCTTATCTACAAGAGACCTTTTCTCTCAAACCACACAAAAGAAAATACAAAATACAGTGGTACACCTTCTCTTCTGTTTACTGAGATGCTTGGTAAATGGGGTCTGATATGATGGTGCGTGTGGAAAATTCAGTTCAGTTACCACTTCCTTCCTTCTGCCACACTCCCTTTTACTCTCTAGCTGCAGCCAAACCGCCTGGGGTTGGCAGGCTGTGACAAGTTTTAAATCACCTATCACAGACATTTTGGAGTGGGAAGTCTATGCCTGTGATGGCCTCTCTATCTGCCATTAAAGTAAGACCAAAAGCCAGTTGATTACAAGAATGACACACCAACAGGTCTTTCCTTTGAAGTCACATATAGTGATTCTCTTATGTTTTAATAAATAAAAGCTTGTCTAAATGTCAGAATGGCAAAGCTAAGCCACTGGAAGTCAGGCAGTAGTGGTATACACTTTAATCCCAGGATTTGGGAAACAGAGGCAGTTGTATCTCTGTGAATTCAAGGCCACCCTGGGCTACACTAGATCAATACAGAAACAAATCCAGGCGGTGGTAGCCTATACCTTTAATCCCAGTACTAGAAGGAATATAAAATGAGAGGAGAGAGAGGCTTAGTTCGCTAAGTTTATGGTCGCCCGGTCTTGGTAGAGGTAGAACTCCTCTAGTGGCTTGACTGCTTTGATTTTCTGGTTTTCAGGCTGAATCTCAATTTCTGTCCCTGCGTTTTTATTATTTGTGCTACAGGCAAATAACTGTAAATGCAGTGGTTCTCAATCTTCCTAATACTGTGTCCCTTTAATACAGTTCCTCGTGTTGTGGTGACCCCCCAACCATAAAATTATCTTATGGTTATCTTATATCTGTAATGTTGCTACTGTTATGAACCATAATGTAAATATCTGATATGCAGGATGTCTGCTATGTGACCCCAGTGAAAAGGTCACTTGACCCCCAAAGGGGCACAACCCACAGGTTGAGAACTGCTGAGTTACAGAAAAGAGTTCAGGAGTTGTTTGGATAATGAGCTAATAGGAGTAAACAATTCTAAACTCATCCCGTTCCTTCCATGTTTATTTCTTTCCCCGATGCAAAACACGTTTTACCTTAAAGCTTCCACTTCCTCCTAAAGATGGGGGTGGATGTCATTTATGACCTGAAATCAATCCAAATGGATAAGATTCACAAAAGGCATCTTAAAACTCAACATAATCACAAACACCCTGAACTGGGAGACTAAAGAAGAAAACAGAATCCCCAGTGGTCCTCTGCTCTGTCAACTCTACTCGTTTTGATGTGTTACTTCCTCTTCCTGCGCTGGAGCTGAACTGAAGGCGGGCGGGCACGCGCATGCTCCAGCAGCTTGCCCAGGAACTGTAAACAGACCTAGCTTTTCTAGGTTTATGTGTGCTGTTCCCAAACCGACCACATTGCCTAACCTGAAATGAACATGAACTTCTCTGCCTACAACTGACTTCAACATGAACAGCAAATATGATGGATTTTCTCCTGTGTGAATGTCAGATGCACACCAGATGTGGGTGCGCTGCAGCCCACTGGCCTCTTAGGGGCCGTCTGGACATTTACACTGTAGATAGTCTCTGTTTTAGGATCACTTTGAGAAAATTTACTGAAAACAGGAATTACCAAATGTGATTGTTGTCAAGGTGGCATGTCATCGCTGCTTCTTCCTCCTTCATCTCTCCCAGCTGTGGCATGGCTTCCCATCTGTGAATGAATGCACCCTCTGAGCACCTTGGAGTACCCAGCCACCTATTAGAAGCTCCAGGAAGCTTCACTCCTAAGAGTGAATACCATCCTGCCTCTGTGGAAGTTTTACCTCGCTTTACATGCATGCTCGTGGTTTTTCCCTATTAGACGGTCCTCTTCAATCTTCTGGAATGCCATGCCTGCAAGCAAGTCAAGGCCATTCTTAACTGGGGATTTTATCTTGTATTTCTTCTAAGGAACAGAATCCTGTTGGGCAGGCACGTTGGTTTGGTCTTTTACTCCTTGCAAGCCCATGCACAATATTTAGGAATTTTTCTGCATTCCTTTCAGCATCTAGACCAGGAGACATAGACATCACACAACCACACACATACCACACACATACACACACACACACACATCATAGATACAAGCTATGGCCCAAGAGCCAAAGCTAGTCCTCTGCTTGTTTTTGAATAGCATGCCAGCTTGTTGTAGGGCTATGGTCTTGTACCCTGTCACTTATATTGTATTGCCTTAATAAAACACTGGTCAGTAGCCAGGAAGGAAGTAAAGGTGAGGCAACCAGGCAGGAAGTAGAGGCAGGGCAACAAGAACAGGAAAATTCTTGGAAGAGAGAAGACTCAGCCTGCCATAACCCAGACACATAGGAAACAAGATGAGAATGCCTTGCTGATAAAAGTTACCAAGCCACATAACTAACATAGACAGGAATAATGTGCTAATTTAAGATGTAAGAATTAGTTAATAAGAAGTCCGAACTAATAGGCCAACCAGTTTATAATTAATGTAGACCTCTGTGTGTTTCTTTAGAACTGAATGGCTGTGGAAATAGGCCATAAAACTCTGTCAACATGAGCTTATAATAACTTTCACATTTTTTAATAACTGAAAAGAAAAAAGGGAACTCTTCCCAAATTTAAAATATTTATTCTCTAGCCTTTTATAGGTCTGCTGGTCTATGATTTTAGACAATTTTCCCTTCTTTTCACAAAACAGAGAGGTCTCACCCCGACTCCTGCAGAAACTGAACTATCTGCACCTGCCCCTTCTCCGCACCACAGCTCTGCAGAACTGACCTTTGAACCCCCAGGGCCTGGCTTGGTTCCTTTGCAGCACAGCCTGTCAGCTCCTACTGAATGCTTCATTCCTACCTTCCTGTGCCCTCAATCTCTCTTTCCCTTGTCTGCACAAGTTAGATTTCCCATGGAGTCTGCAGCCTTCCCCACCCATCTCCCTTCTCTTATTAGAGTACCTTCTCTGTAGCTGTGACATTAAGCATTTTAACCAGGCGACTCATGTAAGAGTAGGCGCTACCTCTGTGAATGACTCTCCCCATGGCTTCCTAAGGATAGAAATAGAAATGACATCAGTGAGGGATACAGAGGAGACCTACAGACAACCCACAGTTAACTTCACCCATATGTGATGGAGGAATTACTTTCATTTAATAAAGAAACTGCCTTGGCCCATTTATAGGCCAGCCCTTAGGTGGGTGGAGTAAACAGAACAGAATGCTGGGAGAAAGAAGCCGAGTCAAGGAGTCGCCATGATTCTCCCACTCCAGACAGACGCAGGTTAAGATCTTCCCTGGTAAGCCAGCTCATGGTGCTGCACAAAATATTAGAAATGGGTTAGATCAATATGTAAGAGCTAGCCAATAAGAGGCTGAAAATAATGGGCCAGGCAGTGATTAAAAGAATACAGTTTCCGTACAATTATTTCGGGGCATAAGCTAGCCATGTGGGCGGCCGGGTGCCGGGGACGCAGCCCCGCCGCTCTTATTACAACACATATGGCCATGAATGTAACTGAGAACCTTGTCTTGTCTGTCTCTACGCATTGGAGCCGTGACAGGAACAAATGCTAAGGAAAGAGAGACAGAGAGATACAGAGACAGCAGAGACAAGAGAGAGACAGAAACACACACCCAAAGAGAGAGGGAAAGAGAGAAAGAGATCACTGAATCACTGGCATGGGATTAGCTGATCCTGACTAAGTGGAATGATAAAACAAATTGATAAAACTTGGAAAAAATAAATGAACAAAGACAGACTAAAATAGGGACATTTAAAATATAGTTTTAAAAATATGAATGATCAAGCCTACTTTGATCAACACCTCAGGTACTTAACATCCAGCTTCTAGAACAAGATACTGTCCAATGCAGGGATGGCATTGAGTCCAGAATCCCAGCCAGAAATTGGCTCCTTGTGAAATCACATAAAGAAGCTCAAATATCATATAGCTTCTCCCAGGGAGCAATGAACAAACATCTATTAAAAAGGAGGGGGTTGTGAGTCTCAGGTTCTTGCATCTGGCTGCCTGGATCTTTTCAGGTTCCCTCTTCCCTGCAGTGGGTAATATTTCAATTTAGAAAACGTAACCACACAACAAGTCATTAGAACTGAGTACAACCACCGTGAGTGTTGTTTCTAACTACAATGAACTCTCATATTTGTGGTCTCAAGAATCTTTTCAAATGCACTTGTGGCTGCCACAGATGTGAGCATTTTCCACCTTGACTAAAGGTCAGAGACTTTCAGCTTATTCTTGCCCTCTCAAAGTTGTTGATAACAGGTGTGGCTGCAAACAAGCAATCCTGACCTAGGGTGTGGTTAATTAGTATTTTAAGTATAAAGGTGGATCTGCTCTATGTTAGGTTTCAGGGAGTGTCTGCCTTCAGGATACTTGGCCTATTCTTTATATTACGTTAATGAAGTCTGTTGCCTCCCCTTTTGGAGTGAACTATATAAGCATGTGGAAAATAAACACGGGTGAATTCAGTATTCCCTCCTGATGATGTTCTGTATTTCTAATTTCTCTCACATCTCTATTCCTTTTGCTTAATGATTCTCACCCTCATGCTCCTACCCTGAAATATGCGGATTTCGACGAGGCTGGACCCTGACAGATGTCACCCCAAAATGTGGCTTATGACATGAACTTATACAAAGAAGAGGTGAGTACTAGAGGAACTGTCTGGGAAGAAGAATGCCAACAAGAGTGGGAAGGGAATGAAAGACTGTAATAGTTGTGTGCATATTAGGCCAACATATTGCATACATGTATCCAACTGACAAAAGTAAAAAGGAAATGATTAACAGTGAATAAGTAGACAAATGAAATATACTGAACATCTCAGCTATTTGTGAAATAGTATAAAATCACATATCTGATGACAAGTTTACAAAATCTGATGATTTGTTACAAAATGTATCAAATAATTTTAAAAATAAAAATGAAAATTTTAACTGTCAAAATAAATGTGTTTTGAGAAATTATTGAACTGTTCTATAATTATTCTGCCTATGTCTGAATAAACCTTCACATTCAGCAAAGAACTATTAGTAACATTTATCTTAGTAAAAATTTTAAAACATATGTAATATGAAAGTATAAAGAGGAAAGACTAGAGGAGCAAAGGTTTAATGGGGTGGAAAGGGGAATATGGAAAGGGTGGACAGGGAAGGTCAACAAAATATAAGGATGTATGGAAAAATCCATGTAGAAACACACTTCTTTATAAGAATATATAAAAATATCATTTTAGAAAGGGAAGTTGAACAGAAATACTCTGTACAGGTATTAACTCTGCTCCTAGATGTCACGGGTTTCCAAACATACCAGTCCTGCATGCTGAGTAGCTTTCTCTAAGTCATTACCCATGCAGCTTCCAGATGTTTCCAAAACAAAAGCATCTATTGTTATTGTTCTGAATTCTCCACTATAACTGGACTAAGACACAATCACTGAACAACACATATTCTGGATTCAGGACATAGAGATACCAAACTGGAATTGAGTTGAAAATTTTCCTGCTGGCTAGGGTTCATAAGAGCCAGAAGGTGTCATGCAGACTGACGGGGAAGAGCCCTCATCAACAACCATTCTCCAGTGTAAACCCTGTACACAATCATACTGAAGTAGCTGACAAGACTTAACCACTGTTGCAATAGAGGCACGAGTGTTCTGGGAATAACTAACAGCTTCTTGATTGGAGCTGAAACTTTTTACATTAGAGGAAACTCATGCCTGACTCTGTAGAATTGGTCAGAAGCCTACGGCTGCAGATGCACAGGGTCTTTGCAGGGAGCCCACTACTGACATTTTGCTAAATAAACATATAATTAAACTGACTTCTAAACACTTATGCTTATACCCATGGACTAGGAAAACTCTTCTCCTTGGTCAAAGAAGCTTCTTTGGCAGTGGATAACAGTCACAGTAGAACCTTTAACAGATAAAAATGCTGAATTATACAGGACTGCTATGTGCTTGGCCCTAAATAGGACATCTATGCCACACCTGCGAAGCCCAGGTAACATTGAGGAAAATGAAAAAGAAGAACTGTAGGAAAGTAAAGATGTGTATGTAGGAGGGTGATACACTGCTGTCTCATGAATATGACATGGCCAGTGTAGTCATGAGCATATAACACCCATGACTGCCTGCAATGGGTCCCCAAACCAAAAATAAAAGCAACTTCATACAGACTAGCAGGTTGCATTTATGTGTACACACACACACACATATATACACATACACATAATGAAAGAAAAGGTCATGGATTTGAAAGAGAGCAAGAAGGAGTATATGGGAGGGTTTGGAAAAAGGAAAAGGAAGGGGAAAAGAAATAATTATAATATCAAAAGAATATTTTTAATTAAAAGAGGAATGAAGAGAGGAAGGGATCTGATGTCAGCAGGAGCAGAAGGGGTCAGAGAAGGTAATGAAGGTGAATGCCATGGCCCTATATACATGGAGGTACAGAATTGTCAATGTATGGAAAGGCTCTAGGATGTCTTGGATTTTATTTCTCACCTGAATAGACGAAGCATGTTTAGCTGTTAGAGAGTGCATAGATACACTTGAACTAGCCCATTCCTTTTTCTCTAAACTCTAAATGACTGTCCTTAAAATGACGGTACCCCTTCTGTGTTACCGAAAGGCAGGTGTGAGAAATGCTGTCGTGCTGCTCTCAGTAAGATTCACTACTGACATCTGTAGAGCCGAGAGGAAACATAGCTCGGGGAAACATTCATTTCTTTTAGCAGTTTTTCCCAGCAGCTTTGGAAAACATTCTTCTGACTCATACGTCAGGAAATCTTTGACAAGCCCGTTAGAATTTAGAGGTTGTAGCTGATGGTTGAAAAAGTGAGTCTTCTGTTTGTTTCCTCTCCTGTGTCTCCTCTTCTCTTTTCCTTTCTTTTTAGCCAGAATCTTGCCAGAAACAATCTGGTTATAAGTGATGAGAGACTTTATTTAAAAAGATGGCTATAATGGGTGAGAGAGGCTGTTCAACATTGAGAATTCTGAAGCATAAAATCTTGGAAAGTCTGGAAGTCAGAAAAAAACTGATGCCGCAGTTCTAGAACTAAAGTTAATGAGTACTTGCCTGAATATACTAAAACCATAGGAATTTGGTGTACAACAATGTGTGTGTCTGATAGGATGGTAGAATTTCAAAAAAAGAATGCTTCCAACTTGTGCAGCATGGGTATGTCACGCTAAGTAGAACAAGTGAAGCATGGTAGGGGACATGTTTCACACTGTCTGTCCTAAGTACAAAAGCCAACCCTAGAAACATAAGCTAGAGGTTGAGGCAGACGGATGCAAGCAAGGGGAAATGGAAGAGGCTGGCCGAAAAGTACAATATTTCAGTCAGATAAGAGAAATTCATTTTAGTGTCCTCTTCCCCAGCATGGTGACTCTATTGATAGTATATATTTCAAAATTACTGGAAATCTACATTATAAATGTGTTCAATGCAGAAGTGATACCAGCAAGCTGATATGAGCATTATCTTGGTTTAAAAATTAGTCTCACCATTTGACATACAGCAAAGCATCACACCGAACACCATAAATGTATATAGTTATTGCTCGCCAGCTGGAACTAAAAATTGCAATGCTTCTCTAAGGAATGTACTTGTTCCTGAAAGAAGAAGATGCATCTTTCTCCCACATGTTTGAGCTATCACATGCTGTTGGGATCACCATTACCAGGGAAAGCAATACACCAACTTAGCCCTTTGTAAGTCAGTGTTCCACCCAGGACTGGAAAGGCAGAAGCCAGAAATATCAAAACTTGACCACTGGGAACCAGTTCTAAGAATTGCCTAATGAAGAAAGAAAAGTAACTGCTTCCCTGCTGAGTTGGAATGATGGGAACATTCCACAATCTGGGCAATAGTTTCCAGTCACACCTTATACCAACCTACACATACCTAGACTGATTCACATAGACCAGTATGCATTATATAAGATGTATTCTGCTTTATAACAACCCCATCATCCTTTTCCCTGGGCCTCTTTATTCTCAGCTCTCTCGATCCTCCAGTAAGCCCTCTGAAAATGGAGAAAATATTCTCTTACAGAAAGTGGAGAGAACACTCCCAGTGCTGCTATGCTACTGTTAAATACTACCTCTACCTGAACTGTGTTATTTGGTATCCATTTTAAAATATGAATAAGCATCTTCTTTTGATGAGTGCTGAACATTTGTCAGTTGTAAACATTGCTTTATGTGCAGTAATTCTTACAACACAGCTGTTCTACAGAAGCCAGACTATCAAGTGCAGGCTGAGTCAGACTCTTTGGAAAGGTCTGACCTAATGAACTAAAACTAATACTATCTACTCCCTCTGAGTCAGCTACTTTTAAGACATTAGTTATGTTGATAATCCAAATTCTTTGACTACAAATCACACATTAGTTCAACATATATATGGAAATACTTTAAATCACTGAACTGTTTGTCATATTCCAAGGCAGGCAAAGCTGTCCATGAAAAACTTAGACCTAGTAGTGACATGTCTCTCTAGTTCTTTCTTTATAACCAAAACCACAGGGACGCAAACACATTGGAAGACCTGTAAGATAACAACAGCAGTCTAGAGTCCATGAGCTCCCACTAGCTCAGGTCAACGGTTTCTGTGGGTTTCCCAATCATGATATTGATCCCCCCCTTGCTCGTATAATCCCTCCTCCCTCTCTTCAGCTGGACTCCAGGAGCTTGGCTCAGGGCTTGGCTGTGGATCTCTGCATCTGCTTCCATCAGTTACTGGATGAAGGATCCATGATGACAATTAGAGTAGTCACCAGTCTGATTATGGGAGAAAGCCAGTTCAGGCGCCTCTCCACTATTGCTGGGAGTCTTAGTTGGGGTCATCCTTGTGGGTTCCTGGGAATTTCCCTAGCACCAGATTTCTCAATAACCCCATAATGGCTCCCTCTATCAAGATGTCTTTTTCATTGCTTTCCCTCTTCATTCCTTCCCCAACTCAACCATCTCCTGCCTTCTTCCCTTCCAGTTTACCTGGGAGATCTTATCTATTTCTCCTTTTTAGGGCAATGAAAGCTGGTGAGCCTGCATGGGCCTGAACTAGGTTCTCTGAATGTGGGTGACAGTAATGTGGCTTGGTCTGTGGGACCCCTCACAGTAGAACCAGGATTTATCCCTAGTTCATGAACTGGCTTTTTTTTTTGAGCCCATCCCCTATAGTAGGATACCTTGCTCAGCCTGGAGGAGGAACTTGGTCCTGCTTGAAATTGTTATGCCAGGTTTAGTTGATTCTCCATGGGAGGCCTTATACCATCTTCGAGGAATGGATAGGGGTGGGGGAAGAGGGAGGGAGAAGAGAGGAAGAACTGTTGTTGGTATGTAAAATGAATAAAAAATCAACATAAAAGGAATGCACCTGTAGTGGCATTTCATTTGTATCTCAATAAATAAAGTTTGCCTGAAGATCAGAAAAGCAAAGTAGCCATCCACTGGCTCTTACCTCAACCTCAGTCCAAAAATGATGATCCGGCCTCCAGGAAACCCCAGAATGAGACTGAGAGTGAGAAGAAGAAGAAGAAGAAGAAGAAGAAGAAGAAGAAGAAGAAGAAGAAGAAGAAGAAGAAGAAGAAGAAGAAGAAGAAGAAGAAGAAGAAGAAGAAGAAGAAGAAGAAGAAGAAGAAGAAGAAATTTCCAGCTTCCCTTTTATGTGCAGGGACTTAAATTAACAGAAGAGGGAGAGGGTGGGGAGTGTTTGTTTCTATGGTAAGGTTTTATACATTTTATATTCGTTGTCTCTCTGAACCAGTTAAACAACTAAGAAATTCCTAGATCTATGCCATCTCGGTGAGGAACTTTAAAGATAAGAGGCTTCCATTTCCACAAGCATGGACACTTCAGAGTCTAAACACAGAGATTCTTGGCAGAGCTAGAACTGCTGCAAAAGCCAGGGAGCTACAGGTGGTAGTAGACACCCCAAGCCTTCTATTTGCCTGCAAGAATACTGTGAAAACTGTAGTACCTCTTAGAATCTAGGAAGAGGATAGGACCCAGAGATCCAGGTGCAAAGATGGCGTTCAAAACATTAGTAGTAATTGCTATGAGTAACTATTGTTCAGACAGAATGGGTACTGGCTGGAAGAAAAGAGTAGATTCCAGATACTTCCATGCTCCAGTCAATACCGTAATTCAAGGAATGCCAATAGTGATCTGAACTTGCTAGAACAAACAAAATTTCCCTCTCTAGAGCCTCTGGGGGTTGTAACACCATCTTGACTTGAGACTTCTGGTATATAAAATAGGGAAAGAGTAAATTTCTCTTGTTTCAAACCACCGAGTTTGTTGAATACATCATAGCATCCAAGAAAACTTACACACTTGTATTTCTGCTGCTGTCCCTACCCAATATCTATTTAGAAAAGATGACCTCTGTATTCACAATGGTTTACAAGTGTGGACAACACAATTGCATCTGGAAACATCTCATCCTGACCTTATGACTGTGGATCCACCAGCCCTCCTAACTTTTATAGGTGAGAGAAAATCTTGTCTGTAAAGTCCCGTTAAAGTAGATAAATATGTAATCATAGATATTTTCTGATTCAGGGAATAATTTTCAGACTACCATTTCTGTTTCTCAGACTTCAAGAGAATAAAAACTCAGGCTGTAAACATGACCTGTTACAGAAAGGTCCCTCTCTCAGAAATGAAGTTGTTTACTTCTACAAATTGAATATTATCTCCCACTTAAGTACTTATTCCTAATCCTAACTTGGATTAACTGTAAAGATTCAAGTTATGTGTTATGAGATCATTTCAGGGTGCACAAGACAATCTAGATTGCATCTAGTACTTGGGACAGTGCCTTGAAGACAGCATGTCTTGTTAAACTGTAATTGCCTGCACATCTCAAACCAAATAATCTACGTTTTACAGTTCCCCGTGTACAGGCATTACCTTCATCCTCTGATGTGCTGTACATTGCTATTTTTCTCACTTCTAAATCAAGGTGACCCAGAAAGGCACAAAGTTCCATGAGAATTTAGAAGAGAAATAAATTAATTTTATCTAGGAAAATAGGACTTTACTGAATTCACAGAGTATTTGGTTTCAGTTCTATGGTTCTTGTAATAAATGTGTGTGTGTACACACAACCATATGTTTAAGTAAATTACTCAAAAATCACTCTGTCTTTTAATCTCCCTCTCTCACTCAGACCATCCACCCACCAAAGTCCATTTCATGCAAAAAAGACTGAAATATAAACCACCCAGGAAAGCTTCCAGGCTGTCCTGAATCCTCACATCTAGAGATATTGCAGACTTCATCTTTCATTGCATATGGTGGCCTTGATGTACAAATGAGTAAGGAAGCAAAGAGCCATGACCACTCATGGGACACGTATCTGTCTGTCTTAAACTTTCCATTTCTGTCAGCATTCTCAAGAAAATTTCTCCTCTTCCAGGGTTACAAAGTCAGATGCAGCTGCTTGACTTGGGCAGCCACTTGCATCATTTGAGGTGTCCCTCAAGAACAAATTGGAATTCTCTACATTTGTCAGTGGAGTCCAAAGCATAATTTATTTAAGCCCAGCCTTTTGTCGTTAGAAACCTCAACTGGTCCATTCCGTGCACTTCAGACCCCCACGTGTTTTTGCTCATTTTTGGTTTCTTGTGCAAGTAAGTTTTGCAATTAGATTTATCATTCTGTAAACTTGAGTTCTGCCAATGTCAGGAGCCAAGATTTCAAGTTATGACTTGAATCCATTGCTATGAGAACTTAGGGAGAATGGCCGAGTTCTACTATGGTTATTTTTATATTGTTTTTTTTAACTCCTAGATGTTGAAGTAGTCATGTCAGTTCTGAGGCTAAGAAGGGGAGGGGTGATTTGGATTTTGAATTTCCTTCTCTCTTGGATTTTATCTCATCATACTTTTGTTTTGGGATTTTTCTTAATTTGCTTTATTAGTTTTCCTTGGGGAGTAACTCTGCCATTCTTCATCTCTTATAAAAATGAAAACAGTTTTGTGGTGATATATGTTAAGATGTTATTAGTTGAGGGGATGCTGGTGTCTGGACAAGATTCAAAGTTTATACACCACACCAAGTGTGGCTTCTTTTTTACGTATCAGTTCTTCTCATAGCAAATGTTTCATTCAGTTATTAGCATAGGTGTGAGCACTGAAGTTTGAAAATAGAAATGTCTGGCAAGACCAAGAAGTTAACATGTGTAACAAGAAACAATAAGGGACTTTGACCTAAGCATTGGCTTCTCAGTATTAAAGTAACGTTAGCCCCATAAGGAAATAGAACTGCTCAGGAAATTGTACTATGCTTGTACAACTTCACTAAGGATCAGTTTAAAACAGCTCCAGAGTTTTTTTATTTTTTAACCTCCTGAGTGCTGAATACTTGTTCAATTCAGTTAAATAAGTAAAGACTTGGGAATTTACATATTACTATTTTCAACCTTTTATTGCACTGTAATTGGCAAGTGAAAGTGGTATTTATTTAAAGTGCACACAATTGTGATTTCTACATGTATACAGGGTGCACTGATTACCATAATCAAGTTACACCAACACATTCATCACCAAGTGAGATAGCATGAGGTTAGAAGAAAAACAAACTTAAAATCTCCTTCGCTGAGTTTCAAGTAAATTACATGGTTTTATCTATAGTCATTATGCCATAAATTGTGTATATGTGTGTGTGTGTATGGTATGGGTACTTGCATGTATGCATCATACATGTGCACTGAGACCCAAAATTGATGTTGGGTGTCTTCATTAACACTCTCTGTAACACAAATAATAAAAACAGAGAGACGGATATAAGGGTTCAAACTAAAGATCAGAAAAGCAAAACAGACGACCACTCGAGAGACCTTTATCTCTACCAAATCTTCAAGACTGAAAGGGCAAGATCCTGTCTCCATGAATCCTCAGACTCTACACTCAAGTGAGTTCTTGTCTCTTCCCCTTTATATTCCTCTCTCTGTATAGCCATGTAGCTCCTGTCTCCACCTCCCTAGTGCTGGTATTAAAAGTGTGTGACCCACAAACACTAGGATTAAATAAAGATGTGACCCACCACCACCT
The DNA here is from genome assembly GCF_950005125.1 of Chionomys nivalis. NCBI lineage: Eukaryota > Metazoa > Chordata > Mammalia > Rodentia > Cricetidae > Chionomys > Chionomys nivalis. Next base: position 10,445,524 of record NC_080100.1, on the reverse strand, counting down.
GAATCTGTTTTTAGATCAATCTTGTGTAGCCGTGAACTCACATATATGCGTCTGCCTTTGTCTCCCAAGTCCTAGGATTAAGGGTGTGTGTCACTACTCCCTAGTCTGTATGACTGACTAATATGACTGTTTTGCCCTCTGATGTTCAGGCAAACTTTATTTATTTATTTTTTAATATTTATTTATTTATTATGTATACAATATTCTGTTTGTGTGTATGTCTGCAGGCCAGAAGAGAGCACCAGACCTCATTACAGATGGTTGTGAGCCACCATGTGGTTGCTGGGAATTGAACTCAGGACCTTTGGAAGAGCAGGCAATGCTCTTAACCACTGAACCATCTCTCCAGCCCCCAAACTTTATTTATTAAAACACAAATCATATACCACTGCTGTAGGAAATCCTTCAGCCAGTAGCCTTTAAGTTACCCCACCATTTGGGCATGGTCTCTTATACTATAAATGCCAATGTAAAGTACATGTGCCCTCTCTCTTCTGGCTGCTGGATTTGGTTGCTATGCCCCGTTCAAGCAGAGGACTATATTCTGTGAGTCTACCCCTCTCACCTCCTCCCCCACCATCACTTCCTTTTCTTTTTTCTCTTCCTCCTTTTCATTCCCCATTGTTGAAAGGCCTAGTTCTTTCCTCAATTTCCCTGATACTGTAAAAGATTTTGGTAAGCTAAGGATGATCTAAGGGATGATTTAAATCCACCACTACTCAACATCTAACATGGAGACATAGAATAATGCCACGTGTGGCTAGCCTAGAGAAAGACCAGAATTCTGAACATATTCTAAATGGGCAATGCTTTTCAACCTTAGCAATGCTGGGGAAAAGCTTGAGTCAAACCAAAGGAAAGCAGGGACCAGATCCACTGAAGAGCCAAATCATTTGCTGAAGCAAGACGTATTTGCTTGTTTCTCTAAAGTTTTAGGCTTTTAGCTAGTCCACCATCAATAACACATTCTCCCCTGAGTAGGTTATAGGGAAAGCAGCCACCTTCCTCAGAAGTGTGACAATATAATGGACTCTCTTAGTTCCCCAAGTCCCCAGCAGTCATCATAAAAACTTCTCTTTGTGGGAGGACAGGCAATCTGCTAATGATTAAGGAAGGACCTTTTCAAATTTCCGAACCTAGCCAATGCTCAGAATTGTTAAGTCACAGTCCAGTTCCTGCCCAAGGCCTATGGCTTTCATTCAGCTATGAGGAGCTTAGGAAAGGTTCTTGTTAGTGTTTTTGCTTTTTAGTCATTTGCTGAGGGTGCTCCAACAACAATGAATCTTCCACTCGTTTTGTAAGATAATCTTTTTCTAGAACATTATACAGGTCAACCTTTGAGAGACAGTTGCCTTCTCTTTTTCTATAATTCTTAACACACTTGGCCAGCATGGCATGTGGCCGACCCACAGGTTATCTCAGGAAGCCAGGTGACCTAGGGAGCAAGCTTCCTCTCCCCCACTAGTAGTCCTATTCAACGCATCGCCAAGCTTGCAGATTGCTGTGAGATGGGTCGGCCAAGGTTCAGATGTCTTTTCCTGGGGCAGATGTTCTCTTACTTGGAAATACCTTCAGCTGGTTGTGTGTCATTATTTCCTGTGTAGATAATATGTCGTTACCTATCTCCTGTCTCATGTGAGCCATGTGCGTAATGGACATTTCAGGCTCCAGAATGACAGTTTAAGATAAAAGTGTTAAAAATAACCTGTAGCATCCTCCTTTGTTTTTTTATTAATTAATTTAAAATTTTTGCACAATATATTTTGATCACATTCTTTCCCCTCCTCTTATTCCGCCAACTCCTTCTCACCTCCCTCCACACTCAGGTTCATGTTTTTTCCCTCCTCCTTCTCCCCAAAATGCCCACAAATAAAAATCAAAACAGATAAACTTAAGAAACAACAACAAAAATAATACAAAAAAATGACCAAACAAAACATCAAAAAAAACCCTCATTAGAGCCAATTTTCTATTGGCCAGCTACTCTTCGACCAAGGCTTGACTGGAGGTGCAGTTGATACACAAAGTAACACTCCACTTCAGAAAACTGATTTTCCCTTTCCCAAGAGGTATTGATGCAACAGGCCTGTGTCTATGTCCCCTTCTCAGGCCTGGAATTTTGTCTGGCTTGAACCTGTGCAGGTCGTGTGTGTGCCGTCACAGTGTCTGTGACTTCATAGGTGCATCAGTCCTGCTGTGTTTGGAAGACACTGTTTCCTTGAGGTCATTCACTGCCGCTGACTCTCGCAGTCTTTACACGCCTTTTGTGAACAGTTTGATGAAGACATCCCATTTACGACTGCATGTTGCCAACTCTCTCATCCTCTGAACATTGTCTTGTTGTGGATCTCTGCTGAGCTTACCACATTTTGCAAAGATCGGCTTCTCTGATGAAGTTGAGCAATGCTCTGATTTATGGGTAGAGCAATAAGTCATTAGGAGTCGCTTTATTGCTATGCTCCTTTAGCAGAATAAGAGAAAAATTTCCCCTAGGTACTTCATCTGTGTCAGGGAAGGATTCTATCTCACATAGTGAAATTAAATCCAACCAAAGAGTGGCTAGGTACCCTTATAATATGTATGTCACTACCCTACCAGTCTCTCTTGCAGGCAGACCAACACTCTGGTCTCAGCATTTCTATCTGGGTGATATTAATGATTACTTTCACTTCCGATTGCATGTGACATACTTTTCAGAACATGAAGGCTAGTCAGTATGGGTGAAGTTGCTGGCTGGACACCAGCTCAGTTTCTCCATCTTCATTGACTTAAGTAAGTTGTGTTTGCTGCAATGCAGCCTTACTGTCAGGTTATGTCAAGGAACAAACAGCCTTGGCAACAGCTTGTGATATTTGAGAAGTCTGTGGGACTCATTCGGTTAATGACTCCAACTAGATGCAACCCCTTCCTGGCACTAGAGATTTTACTTTGTGGCTTAAGATATCCAGATGGGGCATCATCTCCCCAATTATCGCGTGACTCCATTTAGATTCCTTTCATAATTCATGTAATATTTTAGGAAGTTTCCAGAGTAGTAGGTTTCCATACAACTTTTCACAAGGACTTTAGTGTTAATTATCAACCCCCACATCGCCTTTTCCTCTGCTCTCTGCTTGCCCTCCCTGTTGATTCCTCCTCTCCACTGTGCCATTTGTCTCTTTATGCCTCTATATTCTATTTTTCCTTCCTTGCTTAGCGCTACTTGGAGTGTGGTTGTCTTAGTCTTTTTTTATATTTCCAAGATTCCTCTATCACTTCCAAATTGAAAATATTCTTTTTTTTAAAGACAGGATTTCTCTGTGTTCCATACCCTGGCTGTGCTAGAACTCACTTTGTAAACCAATATGACCTTAATCTCACAGAGATCTGTCTGTCTCTGCCTCCTGAGTACTGGGATTAAAGGCATGCACCACCACAGCCTGGTAAATATTCTTATACTTTATTTCTAACTTAAGTTTATTTATTAAAATATAGACATTCAGTACAATTAGATTTGTTTTTCTGGTTTTTGTAAGCAAGGTATTGAATTATGTTTACTCTAACAATGTTTAAAGACTCTGCGAAAGTCTGAGTCATTTGAAAAATTGTAATATTGACAAAATTGTTCGTATATTTATATTTTTGAACACTGTGGTAGTTTGAATAGGAATAGTCCCCTGAACTCATGTGTTTGAGTGTTTGGTCTAATAGGGAGTAGCATTGTGTAAATAGGTGTAACCTTGTTGGAGGAAATGTATCACTGTGGGGGCTGGCTTTAAGGTCTTATAGCTATGCTCAAACTATGCTTAGTGTGACATACAGTCTCCTTCTGCTGCCTGCAGATCAAGATGTAGAACTCTCAGCTATCTCTCCAGCAACATGCCTGCCTGCACGCCACCATGCATGATGATAGTGGACTAAACCTCTGAAACTGTAAGCCAGCCCCAATCAAATATTTTCCTTTGTAAGAGTTGCTGTGGTCATGGTGTCTCTTTGTAGCAATAAAAATGCTAACTAAGACAAACACTGTATCAGATGTGCCTGACATGCCAGAAGAACAAACAGTAACATTACTGGAGGACATGTGACATGAGCATGCTCAGGATTTGTGGGTTTTGAGGATCCCTCTGTTATGGGTATAGTCTTTTAGCTTTCTCCTTCAGTAAAGAGGATGTGGTCCTGTATCACATGGAGGGATAGGGAAATTAAATTTACAGAGTAAAATAATGCCTCCAGTCAGCATGGCTTCTGTTTCCTTGTATAGGAACGAGTGCAGAGCTAGGTTTGTCAAACAAGTGGATCACATGAAACCACTCCAATATTTACAGCAGAAGAGACAGACGTTACACCACATTCTTGTGATATTTTATAAAATTCATGCTATTGAATGACTTCCCTGGGGGAGGGGAGGCTTTGTAACCTCGGCCATAAAATGAATCATATAGCTCAAAACATATATCTTGGCAGAAAATAAACCTTGGGTTTCACATACTTTGTTAAAGAATGTTGTCAGCATTCCAGTGACTGCATTTTTAAAAATTCCATTAATGAGCATACCTCAAGTTATAAATAAGCATTAAGCATTATTTCCAACAGCTCTCTTCCCTCAAAGAGCTTTTGCTGGCTACAGAAACAGAGCATTTATTTGTAAAATGTGAAGGAGGCTATACAAGAGACTGAGTCCTATAGTCGCCAGGGGCTGCTGTAGTCAGGCACTTTGAAGAAGTTTTCTTAGATGAGGAGAGCAGTTGAAGGGCTAAGAACCAAGGTGGTGTGTAGGAAACGGAGGGAAGGAGTTCTCAGGACGGAAGGCACAAGTGAGAAATTTATAAGTGCTGCCTTTTTGAAATTTTGTTCCTCACAAGTTTAATAAGCACCCATGAATATTCTCTACCCCCTCTGTGTGCTTAAGGAGTGCTTGGTCTCCAAACAGAGCCTCTTTAATTTCATGATCAGCCTATTTGGTTCCATGCTTTCTTTTTATGCTCCGTAGCTTTGCTGAGAATAAAATCTATTTTGAAAACACACAACATACAATCCAAGAGACATTTTTCTTAGAAGTAAAAAGAGAGTGTTGTTTGACAGACAAGTCCACAGAGCATCAGGCCTTAGTTAAACCAGCTTGCAGAGAAAGCACGGAGGTGAGAGGTCAGAAAGTCATTTGTAGAACCAGGAGTTGATAAAAGAGACTCCTTGCCTATTTACCATGCACAATCTCTCTTTCAATGGGTACCAGGATGGTTTCCACACCTCAATCCTCATCCCAGGAGTCTTGCATGGCATATGCTCTTTGCTCTTAGTGTGCAGTGAATTTTTTTTTGAACTTGAGACACATCCCTTTCTCACTCATAGTGCACCCAGCAACTCACTGAACTCTTTGCAGCACTCCGGCTTCCCCCTCCCAGTCTGGCCTCTCCCCACCTACTCTTTGTGTCCTGCAACACCCTTTGCCTGCATGCCAGCTCTCATTCTTGGAACCACTTCACAATTAATACACAACAACGTTGCTACACACAGACCCCCTTAGAGGGTGTTTTGGGGTCGGGGGAGGTCTGTGAAGCTTTCTAGGCCAACAGCATTGCGTGGTAGCTCTTCCTTCTAATTGTTTATACTGTTCAACTGAAATGGTCAGCGAGGCATGAATAACGCTTTTTCTCTCATGCCTTAGGGACACTTAAGGTGCCGTGTAATTCATGCAAAATTACCATGGGAGAATTCTCTCTCCTGAGTTGCTTTGTTCTGTACCCCTGGGGATATGTCAGTTCCAAGAATGGTCCTATAGGCACATCAATCTTCCCTTTAGAAGTACCTGCTTTATTGACTTTTCTAAAACTAGCAGGCTCTTATTATTTTTCCTCTCAAGTGAAATACCCAAGCACAAAGGTTAATGATAGGAGCTTCTCATTTAGTTCATAGGGCTTGTGGCTGAGACAGAAGCACAAACAGAGTTCATGGGCAGTAATAAGAAGACTTTAAATCTGGTCCTTTATTCTAAGATTTAAATCTTTTCTGAGAGTTTGGTTTACTGGATTTTGGGTCTTATAACTCATTCTTCAAATCTGGTTGGATTCACACTGTGATGGTAATTATCACAGCATTTTTTTCCTTTGTCAGAAAGGCTCTGGGGAGAAAAAATGTATATTAAAAGCTCCAGTGTCTTAATTAGAAATATAGTCCATTCATGTTCTTCTTACTCAGGCTGACTAGAAGGGGGGGAGTATTTGCTTTAGTCTGCAATGCAGAAAAATTTCAGTTTCAGCTATCCGCAAACCACACAATGATCTTGTGGTAAGACTTTTCTGTAAGCCTGAAATGCTTTGTACATAGATTCCAAAAAAATAATAATAATAATAAATGAAATGCTCCTGTCTTCTATTTGGTCATCTTTCCTTCCTGGACAAGGATAAATCTCTATGCAAAAAGCACATTTGTAGAAGGAGAGAGACATGAAAACCACCCCATCTCTAGTATTATTATAATAATATCTCCTCATTATTACTGACGGTATTCTGAGTTGGTTTTCTGTGGCAATGACAAAGTTCTTGAGACTGGGTAATTTATAAATAATAGAGATTTATTAGTCTTATGAATTTTAACGGCAAAGAGTATGGTGCATCAGCTGATAAAGTCCTCTTGCTGTAGCCTACCAAAGCAGAGAGCATCACATAGTGAGACAGAATATGTTAACTGGGGTCCCTTTCTTTTCCTCTAAATCCATAAATGTCACCATGGGAAGTCTCAGTCTGAAGACTGCACTGAATCTTAGCTATCTCCTATGCTGGCTAATTTTATGTCAACTTGATACAAGCTGGAGTCGTCTGAGAGAAAGAAACCTCAACTGAGGAAATGTTTCCATAAGATTGGACTGTAGGCAAACCTATAAACATTTTCCTAATTAATGATGGATGCCGAAGACTCCAGCCTATTATGGGTGGTGTCATCATTTGTCTTGTGGTTCTGGGTGCTAGAAGAAAGCAGGCCGAACAAGGCGTAGGGAACAGCGCAGTAAGCAGCACTCCTTCGTATTCTTTGCATTAACTCCTGCTTCCACATTCCTGCCAGCTTTAAATTCCTGTCCCGGTTTCCCTAAATGTGAGATTTAGCATATATAAGTCAAAAGACCATTTCCTCCTCCAAGCTGCTTTTGGCCATAATTGTTCATCATAGCAAGAGTAGCTCTAAGACACATCTGAAAGACCTAATTTTCAAACACTGTCAACATAAGACCCTTGGGATTAAGTGTCCAACATAAGAATCAAGCATACATCCAAATCACAGCAGTCTTGCTTCATTCAAGAGTTCTGCTCCTCTAAATCCCTGGACGTCTAGGAAGAACCACACAATCTAGGGTTCTGTGACACAGTTACCTATTGACTTCGGGTCAGCTCTATCTGTGCATTTAATAACTGTTTCCTATCTAATCGCTAATGTCAATGCTGGCATAAAGGAGGCATTTAGAACTCAGAGCCCACATAAAAAGGGCATTAAGAACTCTTGCTCTAACACCTTTTCTCCTCAATTCTAATAACCTTCCTCTCTACATTATATTATTTATAATGGCCTAGATAATGTTATTATAAATCAAAAACATTTGCTCCAATATTTCCCTCCTCTTAAGAATGAAACACCTCCTTTGATTTTCTAGGTATTGATCAGACACTGCTTGGATCCAAAATACTTCTTATGTTGGTCTATCCTTTCTATGGCCCCTCTATCACCTTCCTTCATCCTTGGCCCCAGGGTGATCTGGCATCTACCTCTATGCTGTAAATGTTCTCACTAATTAATCTATTGTCCCAATTCACAATCCTAGTAGACTTGGGTTCTCGATAGTCTAATGGACGTTACATCACAGAGCTTGTCATGCATCTTGAAGTAACTGACAGGATGTCTG